>NW_019231083.1:164052-231064 GCF_002742605.1 Olea europaea var. sylvestris
CTCAATTTTTCATTTGCGTGAGTATCAATTTTGGCAAGTATCAATGAATAGATTTCATTAAAACTTATGCCAAAAATCAGCCCATATATGCCATTTTTCCAATAGAAGAACCAAATGGAAACTGACAAACCAAATAAGCCAAGATCCTGCCACCTTGTTCAAGAAACAAAAGAAAATATCTAATCTAATTCGAACTACAGTTAAAAACCTCGGGTAAGATAAAAATTGCTGTCCTGAATAGACATTTGACGATTATGGATAAACACAAGTCAAACAAAATACGTATAAGCTGCAGTGAACCATTATTTGATTAGCAAAAGCAAAAAATGCCGTTACAAGACAAGATTCGTAGAAGTGCATTTCAAGAATATCGGAATAAAAGGATTCAAGGGAAGCTTGTAAATAAATCCCCTGAGAAAATAGCGGGCAACTTTTCTCGAGGCCAAATCTTCTGCAAAAATATGCATTAAGTGAAGATTAAGTTGCTGAAATATTTCATAAATAACAGAAGTTGCTTGGTTTTGCGAACGAGAAGAATGTTAACTGAACGCTTATAAATTTTTCAGTTAAAAGGAGAAAATACGCTAATGCTGCAATGCCAGGGAACTTTTCACAGGCCTCTCACAGATAGGTGGGTCCCATCTCATTAAAAAAAATCCAAAAAACATGGGACCCACATGTTTGTAAGAGGCCTGTATTCTTCCTGTAAAAATTTTCCTTGACACTGTAGCATCTCTCGAGAAAATATTGGCAATTTTTTAGTGGGTCTTTAGTATGTTATTTGTTAATTTATTAGTTGTTTTTTGTACTGATAGATTCCTAATTTTATGTTTAAGTTGTATTTAGTGAGGTATGAAGTTGATTAGTGAAATTAGTTATTAATTAATGTATTAGTTACTTAAATAGTGCACAAATATGTTAATGCTGTGCTGTCAATGTGAAATGTGTGCAGTCGTTGCTAGTTTCTTAAATTTTTACAAAGTGGGTGTCTTGTATAGTCGTATTACCGTTTTAGATCATCGATGACCGAAAAATATACAGTCCATTCATACTGAATCGAGAAATTATTTATTATTTTTTTGTATCACTTATAGAGGCCGTGCAAGCAGTTTCAAGTGGTGGACTGAGTGGAGTCAGGCCATTCGAACTGGATCGAGAAATTATTTACTGTTATATTGTATCATTTATAGAGGCAGTGCAAGTAGCATCGAATGGTGCGCTGAGTCGAGCCAAACCATTCTACCCGATTCATTTAAGATCCAGAGATTTGGTATGTTATAGTTTTTATGTCATTGTACAAAAATTTTCACATAGTATATATATATACACACTTAGCTCATAATTTTTCTCTAGTTTGAGAGTTTTTTATACGGAGGTGTTATTTTTCTTGTTTTAAATAAATTCTTTAAGCAAGGATCATGTGAACAAATAGAAAAATTTGTTCCATTTCCCAACATATTGATTTGCAGGATAAGTCTTGGTTTACATCATGTAACGGGTGTTGACACTCCTATATATCCAGATTATGTCCACCAAGCACAATCCTGATTTGCATTAAAAAATATATATGTAGGAAAGTAAATTTTTTTAACACAAAATAGGTATGCAATTTTTTATTTTTAACTCGCATCAATGTCTAAACTGATTAACCAAACCAAATCGATTTTGTTTGATTTGGTTCGATTTCAACAGTTGGATTGAGTTGGTTTGGATTAGAATTTGCCCAAACCGATCAAGACGATTTTGGTTTCAATTTGAACTCAAAACCAACCTAACCAAAATCAGTCCAAGCTTACATGTATTTAAGAGTGGCAGATAGGTTGGCTAGCTCCTGGGCTCGACTCGTCCCGATTCGGCACATGGACTTGACTTAATTTTAGATAAGCCATGGATTAAATCAAGCACAATTTTTTTTTTTAACAAGTCGAGCTGACTAATGAGCCAACAAGTTGGTCCATTTGGACTCGTAGGCTGATTCATTTTTTATTCTTTATATTATTAATTTCTTTAAAAAATTGCTCATTTTATGCTCAAGGGCCAAAGGATCGAATCGATTATAAAATTTGAACACTAGCCGAACTTCACACGAACAAACTCAATTCACCCATTGGGTCGAATTGAGCAATAGTGTCTACTAGCTGGATTTATTATCGATTGCCACCCTGGCTGGGAGACACATGCCGATAACTTTATTCCATGTGAGTTGCTATTTTATAAGCAAACCTATTTTGTCTAGTTCTTCTACAATGTTGCTACATATATAGCTACTGTTACAACTTGGCTTAAAGTGCTGAAGTGGAAATTGGAAGGGGAAAAAGGAGAACACAAAAGCAGCCAAAATCGATTCCCTGGTGAAGACCGTATTGGAAACCTAATCCCTAATTTTTACTCCATCCATTGCGGCTGCTACCAAGATAAAGCTCTCCTACTCTCCAAAATTCCAGGCGACATCGATCGTTCGGCTGCAAAAAATGTCGGTGCTCGGGTCTTCTTCCAGTTGCAGGAATTTTTTTGGTGACCACCGAAATACATCTGGCCGCCGCATAACCATTACGATCGTCACTCCACCCTGTCAGATGGCAACCCATCAACAACTTCCTCATTCGTCTTGGGTAACTAAGAAGAAGGTGACATATATGTGATTTCTCTGCCGTTAAAATTTCTATACTTGATATCCAGCCAACGGTCTTGCATGGCTCCGCTCGTCTGGCCCTTTTTCCGTTTGAAAGCTTTTGTTATCAATTTAAAATTTTGAAAATTGTGTGGGTTGGTCGTCAATATTGGTAGTGGAGCTCTTTGGCTCTTCTAGATTTTTGAAAGTGATGAAAGCAAGATTATATTTCACAATCGTCTTTAGTATCAATTGCATTATCTTCTTGTTTAATTGCCAGGACTAATAGTGAAGGGAAGTACAGTTTTCCAATCTGCCCACCAGATGTTTGATGAAATGCTCAAATGGCGATGTGATGAATATAGTGTAAGGACACCAGTAGTTGAACAATTTCGTGTAACTTCAACTAGAAAATATGAGATATCCACACAAAGTAAGATCAAGGTTGAGTGTGGTCAGTTTTCTTCAAGTCTTAATTGGTTTAATATTCTTATCCAAGGTTTTGAACTTAAACTAGAACAAGTAGTTCTGGTTTTCAAGCAAGACTAGTTTGGAATCCTTCCACTGAAATAACTTGTACACATTTTAAACCTTAATAGATGTCTAGAAAATCTGAAGTGGACGTGTATGGAATAGATGTGAACATGTAGAAAATCTAATGTTGATTAAGTTTTCCATGGCATGTGAACCTCTAACTGCTTAAATTTATTTGGTTATGATGGTATGTTTAATATTTTATCTAAAAAATTAAATTTGTGTTATGTTGATATGATTCTTTCATGCTGTTGAACTAGATTAGTTCGATGGCAAACAAGAATAGGGAAATTTGTCATTGTTGTAGACAAGCAGGACATACGTTGCCGGAATGCCCAAAAAAAAAAAAAAAACGATGCCCAAACTAGGACGCAGGCTTCACCAAATGGATGGAGGTGGAAAAGTACAATGAACATTGTAGAATTCCTGATTTTTAGTCCTAATTTCTAACAGATCCTGCAGCTGTAAATTAGTTTCCCAATTAAGGGATGTTATTTTTATCAACTCCAATTCTTAGGCATTTAGTCAACAGAGTAGTTAGGAAATTAAATCTTTCTTTGATTTAAGGAAGTGGTTTATTCCTTCTGTTTTTTCCTATAAATTGTACATTGTTTTATCAATGAAATAAGAATAAAGATTACATATTCTTCATGGTATCAGAGCAACCTCTGAAACCTAAGGAATTTCCATGACAAAGTATGGCATGGCTGCAGAAAATAAAACTTCTTCACACCATGATGTTCCTGCCACAAGTTCTAATAGCGGATCAGAGAGCAATCATCTTCTCATCACAGGCACAGGTTGAATGGAAATAATTACATCCAATGGTCGCATCAGTCATGATGTTCATCTGCGGAAAGGGGAAGGATGATTTTATCACCGGAGTGTCTACTCCTCCAACAACCACAGATCCAAAATTCAAACTGTGGAAGTCAGAAAATAATATGGTCATGTCTTGGCTAATCAATTCTATGACAAATGAAATTGGAGAAAATTTCCTACTCTACGACACTGTTAAAGAAATATGGGATGCAGCAAAGGAAATCTATTCCAGTAATAAAAATACCTCAGAATCATTTGAGATTGAAACCGTTCTCCATGACCTTCGACAAGGTAATTTATCGGTAACTCAATATTTCAATATTCTAACTCTTCATTGGCAACGATTAGATGTCTTCGAAGAACATAGTTGGGAGTACCCTACAGATGGAAAAAAATATAGGGAAATTACTGAAAAGAAAAGAATTTTTAAATTCTTAATGGGTCTTAACAAGGACCTTGATGAAGTTCGGGGAAGAATTCTAGGATCGAAACCATTGCCCAACATCCGGGAGACATTTTCAGAAGTGCGTCGTGAAGAAAGCAGAAGGAAGAAAATGCTTGGATCTCCATCACTGTCCCAGTCACTGAAAATTCAGCTCTTGCTTTACACGTAGGACAACACCACAACAGTGACTATCGGCAAAAGAAGGGTAGACCTTGGTGTAATCATTGCAAAGTACCAGGACACATTGATGATAATTGCTGGAAAATACATGGCAAACTAGTAGATTGGAAGCCCACAAGACCACCTTTCAACAAAGAAAAACGAGGAAATCATGTCTTCACTGATGAAAGCACCACAGCAACCAAACCAAATCCTTTCAGTAAAGAGCAACTTGAAGTATTACAAAAGATGTTTTCACAGTCATCACAAGCCCCACCTGGTAACATAATTGGAACTGGGTCCTTAGCACACACTGGTAATTCTTTAAGTGCTCTTACGAAAAATAAAGAAAAAAATAAATCTATGGATTTTAGACTCAGGTGCATTAGATCACATGACTGGAGATATTAATCTCTTTGACCAATATAATCCTTGCTGTGAAAATTTTACTGTGAAAATAGCTGATGGATCAGTCATGAAGGTTGCTAGCATAGGTTCTATTATTATTTCCAGAAATTTCACACTAAATTCAGTGCTTTATGTACCAAAATTGAATTGCAATCTCCCGTCAATTAGTAAGCTCACTCAAGAACATAAGTGTGTTACTAAATTCTATTCAAATTTGTGTGAATTTCAAGATTTGGATCCGGGGAGGATGATTGGCAGTGCTGAGGTGTGCTTAGGTCTTATCTTCTTAGAGTTGATGAATCTCTTAAAGGACAAACTCACAAAGCAGAAAGTGTAAAGCCCAAGAGTCAATTTTCTCAAAGCTTTTGTTTCCATTGGTTAATTCAATAAAGATACTGAAATCATGTTGTGGCACTACCGTTTAGGTGATGCAAATTCCTTGTATCTTCAGAAGTTATTTTCTTCCTTATTCAATAATAAAAATCCAAAGGAGTTTCAATGTGAAGTATGTCAATTTGCAAAACATATTCGCAGCTCTTATTTCATCAAACCTTACAAAGCATCTCATCCTTTCTCATTAATCCATAGCGATGTGTGGGGGGCTATCTAGAATTAAAAATATTACTGGAACTAGATGGTTCATATCCTTTGTAGATGATCACTCTAGGATTACATGGTTATTTCTTATGAAAGAAAAATTTGAAGCTCGTCAAATTTTCAAAAACTTTAACACTATGATCTAGACACAGTTCCAGACAAAAATACAAGTCTTAAAAATTGATAACGCCAAAGAATATTTTGACACCATCCTAGGAGATTATCTAGTTAGTCAGGGCATCATTCATCAAAGTTCTTATATGGACATGTCCTAACAAAATGGGGTAGCTGAAAGAAAAAATATGCACCTTTTAGAAGTTGCTCGATCACTTATGTTCACCACACATGTTCCTAAATTTTTTTTGGGGAGAGACAGTATTAACTGCTACATATTTAATAAATAGAATGCCCTCACGAGTGTTGAACTTTCAGACACCCTACCAAGTCCTTCTCCAATCATATCCTACTACTCGAGTCCTGTCTACCATTCCATTTAAAATTTTTGGCTGTTCCGTATTTGTCCACACACACCCTTAAAATCGAAGTAAACTTGATCCTAAGGCCCTCAAATGTATCTTCATTAAGTATTCCTCATGTCAAAAGGTTCTCCAATCATATCCTACTACTCGAGTCCTGTCTACCATTCCATTTAAAATTTTTGGCTGTTCCGTATTTGTCCACACACACCCTTAAAATCGAAGTAAACTTGATCCTAAGGCCCTCAAATGTATCTTCATTAGGTATTCCTCATGTCAAAAGGGTTATAAATGCTACTCTCCAATTACAAGAAAATTCTACAACTCCATGGATGTCTCCTTCTTTGAACAACAACCTTATTACCCCAAATTTGATATTCAGGGGGAAAACTTTACATTACATGGGAATACCAGCTTTGGGACATTGAGACTTCCAATCTATCTCTCACCACGAATCTATCTATACCTTCAACCGAAATTCCTCAATTAAATCAGACTCCAAACATGATTGTTCAGGTTGACATACCATCATTAGAGTCCCAGACAACACCATTAATTTTTGAACTGAACCAGAATCTCAAATTCCAAAGCAAAGCATCCCTGCTAATTCTTGTGAGTTACATGTCTACACTAGGAGAAACAAAACTTAGGAAAGAAGAGAACAACCACCTGAGCATAAATATGAGTCCGACCTGACTCCAAAATCTTGAGAAATTTCACCAGGTAACACCAGCTCCAATTCGCTCCTATTAAAATTCCTAATGATGATTTTTATTTGCCGATTGCCTTGCGAAAAGGTGTGAGGTCCTACACCTTCCATCCTATTTGTAATTTTATTTCATACAATAGGCTGTGAACTGGTTATCGAGCATTTTTGTTAGCAATCTTGACAAAGTGCAAATTTCTAACTCTATACATGAAGCACTTGCTGTACCAGAATGGAAAACTGCAGTTTTAGAAGAAATTCGAGCATTGGAACAAAATGGGACATGGAAAATATCTGATCTACCAACTGGAAAATGCCCAGTAGTATGCAAGTGGATCTTTACTGTTAAACATAATGTAGATGGAAGTGTGAACAGATTCAAGGCTCATTTGGTAGCAAAAGGATTCACGCAGTCTTATGAAATTGACTATCAAGAAACATTTGCTATTGTTGCCAAACTTAATACAATTCGCATATTGTTGTCATTAGCCTCCAACCTAGATTGGCCATTATATCAACTATATGTGAAGAATGCATTCTTTAATGAGACCTAGAGGAAGAGGTTTACATAGACATTCCCCCTGGTTTTGCGACTCAAACTACTATAAACAAGGTTTGTAAGTTTAGAAAATCATTATATGGTCTCAAACAATCTCCAAGGGCCTGGTTTGACAGATTTACTAAAGGATTAAAGAGCTTTGGGTACACTCAATTTTAAGTAGATCATACTATGCTTATTAAACAATCATCTACAGAATAAAGGGCGATTCTTATTATGTATGTAGATGATATCATCTTGACAGGAGATCATGAAGAAGAGATATTCAAGCTCAAAGGATTCTTAGCTAAAGAATTTGAGATTAAACATCTAGGCAATCTCAGGTACTTCCTTGGGATGGAATTGGCACGATTGAAAATAGGAATATCAGTCTCTTAGCGAAAGCATGTACTGGATCTCCTAAAGGAAACGGGAATGCTTGGTTGTAAACATGTTAACACTGCTGTGGATTTATCTATCAAACTGGGAACAAGGAAAGATAGTGCACCCATGGATAAGGATAAATACCAAAGAATAGTTGGGAAACTTAATTATCTTTCCCACACTAGACCAGATATCAGTTTCTCTGTCAATAAGGTGAGTCAATTTATGAATAAACTAATTGAAGAACACATAAAGGCTGTTTTTGGAATTCTAAGGTATCGAAAGATGACTCCAGGCAAAGGATTACTCTTCAAGAAGACTTCAAGCAGAAAAGTTGATATCTTCACTGATGCAGATTGAGTCGGGTCCATAACTAACCGACAATCAACTTCTGGTTATTGCACTTACGTCTGGGAAAATTTAGCCACTTGGAGAAGTAAAAAACAATATGTTGTATCTCGAAGCAGTGCAGAAGCAGAATTTAGAGCTTTAGCTCATGGCATGTGTGAAGCAATATGGCTAAGAAAGGTCCTTCAAGAATTTAATATTCCAGTTATAGATCCTATGAAGATATATTACAACAATCAATCTGCCATCATCATAGCAAAGAATCCAATTCATCATGACAGGACAAAACACGTGAAAATTAAGAATATTAACATATCACTTTTGAATGAGCAATATATATATATAAAACATGCTTTTAAAGCAACATATGTTTCGGAAAATATATTATTCTGAATTCATGTTTATCCCTAAAGGAAAACATATAACTAATGTTGTTAGAACATCGATTAGTTTGATCACTTGAATGATATATGATTATATAATATTTAATCATATTCTTCAAGATTAAATAATTGAATTATATATTATATTGAACAAGAAGTTCAATTTGATTTTATTATTTGACATTACCTGTTGGACTATCACCGAATCAATAATGATTTTAAATTAAAATTTTTTTAATGGATATTAAATGAAGAATCGTAAAATTTTTCAATCCAATGAATTCATATATATTATTTGTTCTTTTTATCGACAATTGATCATTAAACATTGCAAGCTAAAATAGGGATTGAATTTCCTATATTTTTGAAAATTAATTAGGGTGATATATGGTGCCCCATCACCCACCATGTTAACTATCTAAATATTATTTATATCTAATAGATTTGACGCAAATATTAGATGATTGCATGGTGTTCGCAACTTGAAGTTTTGCAAAATTATTGCTCAAGTTATGAGCATAATTTTCAGATTATATAATCAAGACTATGTCTTGTTAATGCTAGTGGGCATAATTCTCAACATTTTAATAAGTGCTAGTTGAGATGACGATAAATTGTTTAACACTATTGTTTGTTAAATGCCTCCAATTAATTTAATTGAGAATAAAGTATTTTCCATTTTTATTTAGGAAATTCTATTACGCATCATGCCAAAATCATAGTTCTCTCTATTATAATCAGCTTATGGCCAGATCCTAATTTTTCCATCTAATTATTTTTGATAGTGTAGTATATGTAATAATTGAATACCACAATACATTAAGATGAAAAATAAAGAATGCTGAGAATAAGTATGTAATTTGAACTATTATTTTAAATTAGCGATATTTTATAACACTAAAAAAATGATTGTCAGTTTGATTGGACTATTCTCTCAGCATTAGAGGATGAATTAAGAAATTGAAAATAATGTATAAATGCAGTATCATCAAAATCCTCGCTAAATATCATTCGAACCAGAAGTTCGAAAGATAATTTATTTTGATATATTAATTGATCAAAGAGATCAACAATATCTCAAGCACCAATTTTTAATGCTCCAATACGAATTGATGTCTTAGGTGACAATTTGTTAGCATTATATTTGATATATCTATGGCACGTCTGAAGCGTGATGGTATTCGATTCTAATACAAAAATCTTCAAATAAAAATAGAGCAATTAGTAGAGATGACTTCATTAAGGAGGCAGATACTCTTAATGAGTATTTAGACATGTTGACGTCAAAATTAGCAATGATAATTTTGAACCAACTTTAAGAAAAAATGCGATTTATGCTTAAAAAAGACCACAAAGTTGTCAACTTAGTGTGATTATGTCATAAGTCGTTATATGAATTCGCTCTCCCTTTACAAGAGTTCTATTCAACTATTTATACATAGTTTCAGCCGAAATTACATCAAATTAGTCAAATCAACAACAGTGCCGAGCTCGGAACTCAGGTTGCCAAATTCTCCTGTAATTGGTTGATGAGGCCGGTGGTCATGTGTTAATGTATTACTCAGGTAATAATGACCTGTAAGGGGTTGGAGTTCGATGACTTGGAATTGGTTGTTCTGGGCGGCGATGACGTCACCCGTGGCTTGTGTAACTGAGGTGAGGTTAGCGAACTGTTTATACTAGATCGGAGTTCGGATTCAACAGTTACCCCCCAGGTCAGCTCTACTATAGGGGGGCTGACCTCAGTAATGCTTTCTCCAAGAAGTACATTTATTGCTATGACAAGTGTCGTCTTTTGAGGTGGATGAGCTATACGCCATTTATAAGTAGCTTCTTCAGCAAGCTTGGCTAATACTACGTTGTTTTGTCTCTCAGGCTTTTGAGTCATTGATTTTTCCCTCCATTTCTGGATGAACGGCTCAAATCGCGCCCTCTTAGCTTCTCTTTCTTTAAATCCCCTTTTAGGTCAGTCATTTCTCCTCCTATTTTGCTGATTTTACTTTCTCAAATATTTGGGCAATTTTCTGAGTTCGTATTTCCGTATTCGAGTGAGGTCGTTTTCCCAGTTCATTTCTCAGGTATCCTTCTGTTCTTATTTGCTACCTTCTTTCAGTTTGTGCTTTGTTTCCTAGTTTATACATGAGTTCGGACGAGTCTAGAGTTCATTCATGGGGCAACCATCAGGAAGAGTCAGTCTCCCTCTTGACGAGTTCGTCTTCTAGTTGTAGGGAAGTTTTTACCCCTGTTCTTATTTCCATAATTAACCCGATTGACTTAGGGCGTCCTGTCATGGACTTAAGATGTGAGGGTTCCAAGGGAGCAGGTAGATCTAGTAAGGATGTTGAGGAGAGTAATTCTGGGGAGTGGGGGGCGAGTTCTTATAGGTCGGTTGTGACATGGGATGTGTTAGCTAGTTGGCGAGCTAAATACGACATTTCTAGTTCGGTAGTTATGATAATACCAGAACCATCTGACCGAGTTGACACTCCTCCTGAGGATGTGTTGCTCTGAACTCGGCTATCCTTCAGGTCGGTCTTGGGCTTCCTTTTCCTATCCTAGGGTGATTCGTAAATTCCTTTTTTCCTGGGGCATAGCTCCCACGCAGCTATGCCCTAATGGGTGGCGAACCTTAATAGCCACCCTTATTCTGTGGAACCAAATGGGGAATCCCGAGCTAAGTGTCCAGCAGTTTGATTCTCTGTTTATTTTTAAGGAGGATGGGAAGAACTCGAGCTGGTGGTAAACAAGTGTTAGGCCCAGGACGGAAGGTTCTCTGGTGTTAGACACCCCTTCCTCAATTAAGAAATGGAAGGAAGAGTGGTTTTTTGTATCGGGGGAGTAGCAGTTTCATTCTGCCGAGGTGAATAGGGAGGACGTGGTTCCCAGGCTCTATCATTCGTTATGTAAGTATCTTTTTGGGTTTTAGTCTTTTAGAAGGCGTATGTTGATGAAGTACTGACCTCGGTATTTTTTTTTTCTTTGTGCAGATTACAAGAATGAGACGTTAACCAAAGATACACAGAGACGAGCTGAGGTAATAAGATCATTACCTAAAAAGCAAAGGTCCTGTAAGTTTGTAATCTCAGATTCGAACTTATACCGGGCCAGATTGTTGCAAGTACGAGCTTCAAGTTCGGCTCCATCTAGTTTAGGTAATATTTTGGCATTCATTTGCGGTTGTGATTTCTTTATGTATATACATATTTATTGAGCGTTTCACTGCTTTCTCAGATCATCAGGACGAGATGAGGGGCTACAAGACAGCAAAGGCGGCGGCGGCTGCAGCCAAGGGAAAGAAGAGAGAAGTCCCGGAATGAATGGAGAGCCGTTCTGAAGAGGTGGAGGAGGAGGTTTCATTGAAGAGGAACTGATCTGCTCCCTCGGCATCACTAAGAATTCCTGAGGCAGTGCCTTTGCCGAGCCCGATCTTGCCGTCACCCTCTTTGCCATCCCCAGCTGCCCCTTCTGCTGTCGGGACCAATTCTGCGAACTTGTAGGATCAGTGCCCAGATTTATAGAGGCCGAGTTGGGAAAGTTTGGTGGGACACAAACTAGAAATTTTTTTAGACTATCTCCGAGCTCCTTCTCCCTCCAGGAGAATGGCTGTCGCGCTCACTTCACCTTTGAGGGAGTCAGCTAATCTGCTTACCCAAAGCTGGGGTGAGAGAGAGCATGGCTATCTAAATAAGATGCCCATTGGTGAGGCCTTCGTCACTGTTCAGCTCCATGGTCACCGATCAGTTTTATATATGATGGCAGTAGTGGATAAGGTATACCTCTTACTTGATTTTTGATCAATTTTATAACTGTTTTAATGACTTACTTGATTTTTGATTTTTGAAAAACAGGTGAAATCTGAGCTGGACAAACTCATAGAGGCAAAGGATCAGGCCTTTAATCTCTACAACAGCATGGAAGCTGAAAATGCCCAGTTCGCTTTGAGGGAGAAGGGGTATGAAGAGAAGCTAAGCCAGATGGGGATCGAGCTGAACTCCAAGCTTGATGTCGAGGAGAGATTGATGGAGGAGATCAAGGCATTGAGGGCCTCGGAGGAAGAGGCCATATATAAGATTCCTTAGGAGGAATTTTTCACTAAATGTCGCAGCACATACGACCTTAGATCGGCCTGCGTATGGAGCAGGGCTTTATGAGATTCCTTAGGAGGAATTTTTCACCAAGTGTCGTAGCACATACGACCTTAGATCGATCTGCGTATGGAGCAGAGCTTTATGAGATTCCTTAGGAGGAATTTTTCACCAAGTGTCGTAGCACATACGACCTTAGATCGATCTGTGTATGGAGCAGAGCTTTATGAGATTCTTTAGGAGGAATTTCAACTAAGTGTCGCAGCACGTACGACCTTAGATCGGCCTGCGTATGGAGCAGAGCTTTATAAGATTCCTTAGGAGCAATTTTCCACTAAGTGTCACAGCACGTACGACCTTAGATCGGCCTACGTATGGAGCAGGGCTTTATAAGATTCTGACAGATTGCTGAGTGAAATGTTCAAAAATAGGAAGTTCCTTTTTATTGATGTGATTGACATCACAAGGGGGCTTTTTCCGTTCACTGATAGTACCGCTTAAGGTGTTCGGCATTCCAAGGATGGGGTAAGGATCTACCCCCAGGTCTTTCAGTTTATATGCCCCTTTTAGCAAGACCTTCGTTATCAGATAGGGACCTTCCCAATTCAGACCTAGGCATCCACTGCCGATCTCTCTTGTGGGAAGGAATACCTTCCGTAAGACGAGGGATCCTACCTCAAATTCTTTTTTTCGCACTTTTTGATTGTAGTACTTGGCGTTCCGCTGTTTGTAAACGACATTCTTGAGTTCGACGTTGTTCCTTTTTTCCTCGGTTAGGTTGAGTTCCATGCAAAGAGCTATGTGGTTCCTTTCTTCGTCGTAATCAGTTATGCGCAGCGAAGGAATGTTGATTTC
The DNA here is from genome assembly GCF_002742605.1 of Olea europaea var. sylvestris. NCBI lineage: Eukaryota > Viridiplantae > Streptophyta > Magnoliopsida > Lamiales > Oleaceae > Olea > Olea europaea. The sequence goes on from NW_019231083.1 coordinate 177,404, forward strand.
TAGTGGGATCACGGCCTCTATGCCGAAAGCCAGTGAGAACGGGGTTTCTCCTGTGCTTGTCCTTGCAGTAGTGTGATAAGACCATAGCACACTGGGGAGTTCTTCGGCCCATCTTCCTTTAAACAAGTCGAGTTTTGCTTTCAAGGTGTGCTTAATAATCTTGTTAATGGCTTCGACTTGGCCGTTTGCCTGTGAATGATTCGGTGATGAGAAATGTTTCTTGATGCTGAGCTCTTCGCAGAAATCTGAAATTCGTGCATTGTCGAATTGTTTTCCATTATCCGTAACAATGGAGTGAGGTATGCCGAACCTGCAGATCACTGATTTCCACAAAAAGTTGGTTGTTTTTTGTTCGATGATGGTGGCAAGGGGCTCTGCCTCGGCCCATTTAGTGAAGTAATCCACTGCGACGATGGCGAATTTTACCCCTCCTTTTCCAATGGGCATGGATCCAATTAGGTCGACCCCCCATTTTGCAAAGGGCCAAGGTGCTGTTACTGGGTTCAGTTCGTGCGGTGGAGTATTTATGATGGGGGCGAGGTGCTGGCACTTATCGCATCTTCTGACAAATTCGAGGGAATCTCGTCTTATTGCAGGCCAAAAGTATCATTGCTGTATGATTTTGTGAGCTAGTGAGAGTCCACCGGAATGGTTTCCACATATTCCTTCGTGAATGTCCTGCAGGGGGTCCTGAGCTTCCTCTTCGTTCAAGCACCTTAACAAGGGCGTAGAATATCCCCGTTTGTATAGTATATTATCAATAAGAGTATACCTGACCGACCTTGTTCGGAGCTTCCTAGCCTCTGTAGAGTTTTCGGGATATTTTTCGATTTTTCGGGTAAGCGATGATCTCGTCCTGCAAAATGGTTTGGGGTCTATCATCATAAGGACCACTTTATGATGATAGGTGGACGGTAGGGATATTCTTCCCACGGAGATGCTATCGAACTCCTCGATTCCTTCATTGGTGGCTAGGTGGGCTAGTGCATCAGCGTGGTTGTTCTGAGATCGGGGAATTTGTTTGACTTGGGTGGTGTTAAACCTTTTAAGTTATTTTTTCACAACTCGTAGGTGGTTGTCCATCCTGTCTTCTTTAGCCATATATACACCGTTGACCTGATTCACGACTAGTTGGGAGTCGCTATGTAGGATCAGGTCGGAGATCCCTAATTATGAGGCCATCCTTGCTCCAGCAATGAGAGCTTTGTACTCAGCCTCATTATTTGAGGCTTTGAAGTCAAATGGCAAGGCTTCACAGAATATGCGGTGATCAGGGCTGATTAATACGACGTCGGCTCCAGATCGTTCTCTGGTGGATGAACCGTCGACATAAAGTTTCCAAGGGATTTCTGTTCTTCAATTGGGACATTGCAAAACTCAAAGACAAAGTTGGCGAGTGCCTGGCCCTTTATGGAGGAACGAGGCATGTATTTGATGTCGAATTGTCCGAGTTCTACTGCCCATTTTATCATCCGTCCAGAGGTGTGGGCCTTTGTAGCGTTTGCCTCAATGGAGAGTTGGTAAGGATTTCAATAGGGTGTTCCAAGAAATATGGCCTCAGTTTTTAAGCTGCCATCAGCAGGGTGAATGCCAGTTTTTCTACAGGCGAATATTTGAGCTCGGCTTCATGAAGCGCTTTGCTTACGTAATAAACTAGATGTTGAACGCCATTTTCTTCTTGGGTTAGAACGGCACTAATGGCATGCTCTGAAACAGATAAATATAGCTTCAGGGCCTCGCCTACCTTAGGTTTTGAAAGCAATGGTGGTCGGGCTAGTTTTCTCTTTAGCTCGTTAAAGGTGTCCTGACATTCTTTGGTCCATTCGAACTTCTTTCCTCATCGTAACGTGTCGAAGAAGGGTTTGTAGTGGTCCGTAGATTTGGAGACGAATCGACTGAGGGCGGCAACCCTTCCGGTTAAACTTTGTACCTCTCTGGGTTTAGTTGGAGGCTTCATTTGGATGATAGCTTGTATTTTTTTAGGGTTTGCCTCGATTCCTCGATTGTTTACAATGTAACCTAGGAATCTTCCAGAACTGACCGCGAAAGCACATTTTCTGGGGTTTAACTTCATTCCATACTTTCTCAGTATATCAAACATTTCGGTTAGGTGTTGACAGTGGTCCTTGGCCTTGATGCTTTTGACTAGCATATCGTCAACATACACTTCCATTGTCTTTTCGATCTGCTGGGAAAACATGGAATTCACAAGTCGCTGGTAGGTGGCGCCAGCATTTTTTAGACCGAATGACATTACTCTGTAGCAGTAAAGACCTCGATCAGTTACAAACGAGGTACGTTCCTTATCCAGGCCGTACATCGGTATCCGGTTGTATTCAGAATACGCGTCCAAGAAGCTGAGTAGCTCATGTCATGCGGTGGCGTCCACCATTTGATCTATTCTCGACAATGAAAAGCTGTCTTTGGGGCATGCTTTGTTGAGATTGGTGAAATCTATGCATACCCTCCAATCTCCGTTGTGCTTTTTCACAAAGACCGGATTCGCGACCCACTTCGGGTATTTCGCTACACGGAGGAAACTGTTGTTCAATAGCTTTTGCACATCTTTGTTGAGTACTTCATATCTTTCAAGGTTCGGAGGTCGTCGTTTTTGCTGCTTTGGCCGAACTGAAGGATCCACCTGTAATTTATGACATGCAATATTAGGATCTATTCTTCTCATGTCACTGTGATCCCAGGCGAAGACATCGAGGTTCTCTTTAAGGAAAGCCACAACCTTGCTTCGGGTGGAGGGCTGCAACTCGCACCTGACTTTGAGCTCCTTTGTTTGGTCCTTGGCACAGACTCGAACTTCTTCTAGTTCTTCAATGGGTTCTTCGCCTTCGATCCTGGTCCGTGGGTCTAAAGGAATGAGTTTGGATTCCCATATGTTTGCCATATGTACTCCCCGGGAGCTGCGTTGATGGTTGGCATAGGTATTCCGTTGACATCTTTCAGCGAGCTCCCTGTTTCCTTTGACTTCCCCCACACCATAGGGTGTGGGAAACTTGATAGAATAGTGATATAGGGAAAATGCTGCTCTCAGGCTGAAGAGTAGGGGCTGTCCCATCACAGCGTCATAAGGGGAGGGGGTGTCGAACACCACAAACTCGGAGTTCGTCTTCAACTGCTGAGGTGTTGATCCAGACTCAACTTTGAGTTTGATTGATCCTTTGGCAGAAGTCAAGGCTCCACTTAATCCTAGGACCATATTTGGGTATGGTTGAAGAAAGTTAGCAGGGATACCCATCCATTTAAGGGTGTGGCTAAATAGGATGTTCAAAGAGCTTCCTGTATCCACCAAGACTTTGGGGATGGTTACCTCAGCCATAGGCAACGAGATTACCATAACTCTGTGGTAAGGATGTGGATCCGCCTCCTTCTCGTCAAAGGATAATTGCTCATCTGTGGCTTTTTTGAAATTCTTTTTCGTTATGCCGATCTCCTAGAGATCTGCAACGATTGGTCTCTTTGGTCTGGCTTCCTCCGTTAGTGTGTTCGTCCTACTCCTTAGCATGTTGACTTGTGGCCTTGGCAAGTCGACATTGCAGGCTCTTGCAGTGACTTGATCTCCTTGGATAATTCCAGTCCCATAAGGGGTGGGAAATTTCACGCAATAATGATAAATTGACGTGGCAACCTTTAGTTCGTGCAAAATGGGTTGTCCCAATACTGCATTGTAATTGGACGGTAAATCGACCACCACAAAATCCACTAGGATTCTTCTTTGGTGAGAAGCTTCACCCAGCTCCACAATAAGGATGATCTGACCTAGGGCTTCGATAGGATACCCAGAAAATCCCTGTAGCTTCCTTGGATATGGTTGGAGGTAGCGGACTGATATTTCCAACTGCCTCAAGGTTCGTGAGTACAGTATGTTGACCGAACTTCCATTGTCCACTAGAGTGCGGTGGATTTTTACTCCGGTAACCATCATTGTGACCATAGGGCGTCACTCTAGTCTTGAAGGATTCTTTCAGAATCTTCTTCTATGAACCAGAACGATTCAAGGTCTATGCCGGTCTTAGGGGTTTGATTTCAGTAGTTCGGCATGATTTTTGCACTTCGGGCTTGCCTTCGCCTGGCCCTTCTGGATCCTTCAATATACTGATTTTCGCCTACCATCATTTTGATTTCGGCATGTGGGGGTCGGTTACGGTTAGGGATTGCCTGCTGGGCTTGTGTGGGAGCCTCCTGTAGCAGTGGCTGCTACGTCATAGGTTGATCTGCTTCTTTTGTCTTGGCAACAAACTCCTGTAACCGACCTCTTCGAATTAAGGACTCAACTTCCTCTTTTAAGTCCCGGCAGTTATCAGTGTCATGGTCCATCGTCCTGTGGTATCGGCAATATCGTCCTTGGCGTTGTTCGGCCTGTCCGTCATTTAGGACTATAGGTCTGCGAAATGCTTCTTTTGTAATGGTTTGCGTGAATACCTCTTCCAATGAGGCTTTGAGTGGTTGGTACTCCCGGAACTTGTATGGCTGAGCCCTGGGACGTTCTCTTTCTCTCTTGTCTTTCTATCTTTCTGGTTGTGGATTGTGGCTTGATTTTTTTTCTTTCACCACATCACTGAGGTCAATTTCGCGTCTTGCTTTCTCTTGGTTAGAGGTTGCTTTTTCAGCGCTTATGTATTTCTCAGCTCGATTCAGGAACTTGTGATAAGTCCTTGGACCGTCCTCGTGTACTAACCACCAGAATCTCGTTTTAGGTCTTAGTCCTGCTAATACGACCATGAGTGCCGCATCGTCTGATACTTTTTCCACTTCCATGGATTGCTTGTTGAACCTACTTAGATAGCTTTTGAGGGATTCACTTCTTCCGTGCTTGATGCTCACTAAACGTTCTTTGGATGTAGTTCTAGCCTTGGAGCCCATAAACTGGGCCAAGAATGTCGTGGCCAGATCATTCCAATCCTTTACCTACCTTTCGTGTAGTCTCCTAAACCATCTTTGGGCTTTGTCTCCTAGAGTCAGGGGAAATGCTCGGCTCATGATTGCGTTGCTTGTCCCATGTAGTTCTATCCACGAGGTGTATTTGTCAAGGTGGCTAAGGGGATCACTATCCCATTCGTATGCGGCGATCTAGGAAATTTTCAATTTTTCAGGTAGTGGTTCCATAAGGACATCCTTAGTGAAGGAGAAATGTCGTTTGGTTTGGTGACCTTCAGTGCCACCTTTGTTTTTAGCCTCCAGTTCGGCGATGCGTTTTTTAAGCGCGCTTAGTTCAGGTTCTATTTGTTCCAAAGGACATTTCAGGTTGGTTTGTCCTTGTGTAGGAGTCAGCGAGTGATGGGTCCCCGATCTGTCGAACACACTTGCAGTTCTTCTCGCCTCAGGTTCTTTGCTTTTGGCTTCGTCGGTTTGGCTTCTTGATGATTCTCCTCTTGAAAAGTGGACAGTTCTCCTGGTGGTGGGACACTTTGCCTTTGTCCTTACAGAGGATTCTACATCAGTATCTGGTGGGGACGAATGGGCTTGACTCCTTTCCAGTCGTCCCACTGCATTTGTCAATTTTTCTAGGGCTTCCCTCATTGCGATTATTTAAGGGTCCTATCGTTGTGGAGAACTCAGTGGTATATTCGTTTCATGAGGGTGGGTGTGAGATGGATTTCTAGAACTTGAGAGCAATGACTCATGGCTCTTGAAATTTTTGTGGAGCGAATGAAACTATTTTTCACAATTAGGGGCTCTCCTTCTAGTGCCAAACTGTTGACATCAAAATTAGCAAGGATAATTTTGAACCAACTTTAAGAAAAAATGCGATTTATACTTAAAAAAGACCGCAAAGATGTCATCTTAGTGTGATTGTGCCATAAGTTGTTATATGAATTCGCTCTCCCTTTACAAGAGTCCTATTCAACTATTTATACATAGTTTCAACATAAATTATATCAAATTAGTCAAATCAACAACAGTGCCGAACTCGAAACTCGGCTTGCCAAATTCTCCTGTGATTGGTTGATGAGGTCGATGGTCATGTGTTAATGTATTACCTAGGTAATGATGACCTGTAAGGGGTTGGAATTGGTTGTTTTGGGCGGTGATGACGTCACCTGTGGCAAGTGTATCTGATTGATAGGGTGATGTGACAAGGAGTAATCATGATATTTTTCTAAGATAACGGCGGGTAACTCCGACCTGGGGGCATGGGCCAAACTTACGTTTAATTGAGGTGGGGTTAGCGAACTGTTTATACTAGATCGGAGTTCGGATGTCAACAAGACATAGCAAATTATAAAACCCCAGAAGAGGTTCAAGTACCCGATATGTTGAAAATTGAAATATCTAAATAAGTTATGTTACTATGGAAAAAGAAATAGAATCGAACAAGAAAAGAAAAAGTTGTTGACAACAATTCTGTACATGATATACAGTATCATATGTGAATCACGAGGAATCGAAATAAATGAATCGAAATATATCGATCAAAATAATGTTTGGCCAAATAAAAGGAAATGCAATCTTAAATTGAATTTACTAGATAAACACGAAATTTTTGAACATGTAGTCCGAAAATTTAAAGGTATATACTTATACGAAAAGGAAATGAGAAAAATGAAGTCGTATTGTGTAATGCACGACTCTCAATATAGTGAATTTCACAAAGATCATCATAGATAAAATCACAAGTGTATATCATGTTATCTTGACGATACATGAAATTTGAAATACGTGATCATCAACTGAACTGACATACATGATTATTAATGTTATCTTTGAAAGATTTAATATGCCTAAAGCATAACTCAAATGATACATGCTCGGGAACCATATTCTTAGATCATTATATTAATTAAAACAATCTGGACGCGTGTGGTATAATCGCTTTAGCAAATATTTCTTGAATGAATGCTATGAAAATAACCTTGTTTGTTCATATGTTTTCTTTATGTTTTCATAAAGAAAACAAATATTGGATCCACAATTATGGTTGATAATTTAAACTTAATTGGAACTCCTGAAGAGCTCAACAAAGCTATTGGTTATTTGAAAAAATGAATTTGAGACGAAAGATTTAGGAAATATCAAATTTGGTATTGGACTGCAGATTGAACATTTCACAGATAGATATTTTGTTCACCAATCTACGTACACAAAAAAAAGTTTTAAAACACTTTTATATGAATAATACACATCCACTGACATTACCATAGTTGTTCGATTATTCGATGTGAAAAATAATTCATTTCGTCCACTTAAAGATGGAGAAATGGTCCTTGGTCCTAAAATACTATACTTTAGTGCAATTGGAATATTAACTTATCTTGTAAATTGTACTAAATTTGACATAACTTTTTCTTTAAGTTTCTTTACAAGATATAGCTCTACACCAACTCAAAAATATTGGGATGGTGTTAAACATATTTTTCATTACCTAAATGGTACTATTGATTTGAGATTATTTTATTCTCAAAAGTCAGGATCCGCTTTAGTGGGATATACAGATGCATGTTATCTCTCTGACCCACATAAAGCTAAATCACAAATAGGATATATATTTACACGTGGAGGAACAACTATATCATGGAGATTCGTGAAGCAATATTGACAGCAACATCATCAAATCATTCTAAAATTATTGTAATCCATGAAGCAAGCGAATAATGTGTATCGTTGAGAACATGACCCATCATATCCAAGCATCATGCAAGTTAACTCTAAGAAAGGATAGGTAATAATTTTGTATGAGAATAGTGCAGCTTGTATTGCACAACTCAAAGGAGGCTATATCAAATGTGACAGAACGAAGCATATTTCTCTAAAATTATATCATACACATGAGTTTCAGAAGAATGACGACATTGATATCTAATAAATTCACTCAAGTGACAATGTGATCGATTTATTCACAAAAGCACTGTCAACATCTATATTCAAGAAATTAGTTCATGAGATTGGAATGCGTCGACTCAAAGATCTTCAGTGATCAACATCAGGGTAAGTAACTGTACTCTTTTTCCTTCGCTTATGTTTTGTCCCACTAGATTTTCCTAGCAAAGTTTTAATGAGCCAACATTTATTTTACTCCAAAATAATTATACTTTTTTCCTCTGTTTTGATTTTTTTTCCCATTGAGTTTTTATTAAACAAGGTTTTAACGAGACAGATATTTTATAATGTATCATTTAAGGGGGAGTATTGTAAAAGGTAAGTTTATTAGGGTTTAGAAGTGAATGACAATTATACCCCTACAACCCTAGAAATTATTACTGTGGTATCCCTGATTCTGCTCTATAAATAAAGGGCTTTGATTCTTAATAAAAGACATAAAAGTCTATTGACTTCTCTCTATTCTGTTTTCTTTTCTTCAATTTCATAACAGGACCATGTTTTTTTTTTTCATAGTTTGCAACTCAATTTCTCCAACTTAATTACCTTCCTCCACTCCATTTCAACTAGGAGCACGCAACTCTCAACACCGTGGTAATATTCAAGTCTCAAATTAATGTTCAAATTTCAAATATTCTGAATTGACTATACTGAACATTGAGCCAGTAAAAAAAATGAGACAAGAAAACTATAAAAACAACAATGAAGCTCAAGACTTACTGGGATTGATTGTGACAAAAAGATGGACCATTACTCAAAATTAAGTCATTCTTGTGCATAGTAAGCATAGAGGCAAAATAAAAACAAAAAAATTCATGGACTCATGGGTATAAAATAAAACATTATACAATGAAAACTAGTAACATAAATGAATGCCAAACCCGACAAACAAACTGAAACACACAGCTTATTAATGTAACAAACAAATGCATCATACTTCTTTACAACCCCGACATAAACACATAGCTTCTAACTACAAATCCATACTACCATCACGTGCTTGCATTACAAGACACAACCGCCTATTGATGTGCATTGCCATGTGTGAATATTGGTCAAACGACATTACGTCCTCGAACTCCTTAGACGCTTGCCTATACCTTTTGTTCGCCCAGAAAAGATTATTAAGTCGTGACTAGTTGTCTAAATCCATAGAAAAATAAAACCCAAAGCAAGATGCTTGCATTAGTGAAAAGTACGATTGTATTGCTACGACATCTCCTTCACCTAGTTTTAATCGCTTCACTTGTTCAACGTAATTTCTACAATCATTTTCTATGAACGTCACATTCTTATATCCACCGGCTTCAACAACTGCATAGTTGTAACTCTTCTGGCCGTATCATTTATCTCTAGCTTTCGTTTCACATGTGCACTCAATTCTCGGTTGTAACGATACAACCTAGATTTTGACGGTCTTGTTTTATGACTGTGCTCAAGGTCAATTGTGCAAATTTTCCATATTTCATGAATATCTGAGGAAGCAATTAGCATTGCTTTACAACCCGTTTGAATTGTTGGTTGTGGCCTTAAAGAAGTTCTTGTGTTATAGCTTTTTCGTCTCTCATGACTACAAGTCAGCGTAACATATCATACCATTCCATCCCCATCCTTCCTAGAATTCTTCTCCTCGTCGAAAAACCTACGTCGTAGGCATATTATTTGTAGAATTCAAACAGCTCTTTTTCATCGTTAAACTTCATACCCACCTTAGAAAATTCACAACATCTCCTCCTAAATTATCACCTTCCATTGTGATTACATTGTCCAACAAGTTCTCATTATTAGATTCTACCAATACTTCTACGTCCATCATATCTACTATTTCTTTTCCTACGGCAAAATGAGTGGGAATAGATTAGTGTTATAACAAAATTAAGAAACAAGTACCATAAATATGTTCATAACTATATGATTTTGATATACTAGAATTGAAATAACACGTTACTCAATAGTGAATATTGAATTCATACGCAAGCAATTGTACACATTCAAACTACAACTTCAGCAAAGTATGAATTTTATCTTTTTCAGTCATTTCTTCCACCTCTATGACATTGCAGATACTCCGTAATCAGTGTACAGACCTAAGTTGGTGAAGAAGATCAAATTACTTTTCCATGTCTTAGGCCTAAATTCAACCACACTATAACAACAACATCACAAGAACAGTCCACTGTGAAAAGTAATTAAAATTCAGATTTAGGCATAAAGACGTATAAAAGTATTTTACCTTCCTCAATTAACCCACTACGACATAGCAAGCCGTGGGTAAGAAGATTTTACAAATCAACAAAGAAGAAATCACATAAGTTGTCCACTATGACACCGCACTTTGTGGGATTTTAAGGATTGGTACTGTATCGTGGAAGGTGGAATTGGTTTCGGACGAAGAGGGATAAAAATAATCTCAACGTTTCTCATTGACAAATTCCCAAGAATTTTCCTCGCTGTTCGCTTCTGACGGGATTTCTTGTTGATTTGGGGATAAATGAAAGGGTTGGGAAATAGGTCAGTGAAAGGGTTAAATGGGGAGGAAATATCTCTAGATAGCCTAAATAAAAGGGAGTTTTGTAAGATTAGACCAAAAAATATAATCACTTGAAGAATATCCTTTGAATAATAATTTTTTCAAAAATACCCCTTATTATGAAATTACAACCAAAGCCACTACAATGTATAAAAACCTTCAATTAAGTCCTCAAAGAAATATAGATAAAAAATCTTTAATAAATTTAAACCCAAATATTATACAAAATTTTATTGATCTAAAAAACGCAATAGAAAATGAATTAAAATATTTAGAAGAAGATCTGAAAGGTTTCTTTACAGAATATTTAGATCCAAAATTAAAAAATAAAAATGTTTCTATAGATAATAGAACAATCAAAACAGAAAATGATATATATAAACTAATTCTTAACCTGAGAAGAATAATTAAAGAATTAAATATAAGAAGTATTAATAAAAGATAGTGAATTTTATAAATTCTATTGTAATATTTTAAATACTTATAAAGATTTTAATTGGCTCAAAAATCTAAACCCCTCCGCTGCACACTTCGAAAAAATGGTATCAGAGCCATGTTACGAACCAAAAATTATGATGAATATAGTAGATGAAGAAAATATAATTGAAGAATTTTTGAAAAAAGTTGAAAAACATAAAAAACCTAGTTATCCCTATTTACCTAAAAATACCACAAATGAAAGTTTTGAGGATATATACAAAAGATTAGAAAATCTAGAATATAATCTACAAGTAGGAAACGCTCTTTTAGATAAAAATTTTAAAGGAAAAGATATGATTATAATTAATCCACCTCAAGATTTTAGGATAACACAAAAGGAAAATAATAAAGGGAAAAAAATGAAGAAAAACAATATCTGATTACAAATGTAGAAGAAATAGAATAAAAATTCTTAGAATCTACAGGTGAAGAGTATGAAGAATATAAAAAACAGTTAGAAGAATTAACAAAAAAAGTGGAAAATACAAAGATGAATACTAATCCATCTTCAAGTCAAAATATAAAAGTAGAATTCAGTAGTGATGAAAAACAACATTATTCTTATGGTACCCCAATACCTGATAAGGATGGTATTTACCAATATAGAAAAACACAGAAAAGATACACTGGAAATGTAAGAAAACAGTCCATAAAAGAAATAAACCCAATGAAATCTTATAATGAACCAATCCACACAACAAGAGTATGGTTAGATCTAGACTGTGTAGATAAAAATAAAACTATTAAAACATGGATGAAAAGTACAGATTTAGCAATACAATTTAATAAATGGGAAACATATACAACTTTTGGATTTATCGAACATGCATTCAGAAGAATTTTTTCTGAATGGTTGAGAAAATTACCAGAAACTATTAAAGGAAGGATAAAGTATGGAGCAGGTAGAACTGAGATATTAGACAATAGGAATACTTTAAATGAACAAAATATACAGGAGATATTAAAAAGGTTTGAAAAAAATCTTAAGAACAGAATTTTTAGGAGATAAGTATACTTCTAATGATGAAGAAAGAAAACAAGATGAATATAATCAAGGAATGATAGCAATGAAAAATTTAAAGATATGTGATATGTGTGAATTAGAAAAATATACTTGTAAATTTGAAAAATATACTATATATTAAACCAAGGAGATTATCAAGAAAATAAACCTATATTAAGATCTTATTTTACGAAGTTACCATTTCCATGGGGAATTAAGTTATTAAAAGAATATGAAAAATTATTACCTCTAGGAGAAGAGGAAGGAATAAAAATAGAGAGTCTTGGAAGTAAGATTGAATTTACAAAAAGAATGACAGGTATGTGGTGCAGAGAAGCTTTAGAAAATAAAAAATATATAAAATAAGAAAAAATTCATTAAGTTGTTACAAATATATTGGCCAAGTTGAACAATTTGGATGCCATAAGAAGAAATATAAACCGTATAAGAAATATAAAAGAAAATTCAAAAACTATAAAAAAATTCAAGAAAAGAAATTTTAAACCACACAGAAAATATTTCAAGAAAAGAAATTGGAATAAAAAATTTAAACCAAGAAATATTAAAAAATGTAGATGTTTTATTTGTAATGAAGAATGACACATTGCCCCTCAATGTCCTAAAAAAAAGATAGACAAAATATAAAAACTCTTAGAATTTATGAAAAATTTCAAGAAGATAGTGACATAGAACCAATTGAATATTTTGAAGATCTAAGTAGTGAATGCAGTAACATTTATGAATTAAATACATTCTCATCAGAAGAAGATTATGAAGAGATAGTATATATGAACCAGGAGATACAATAATCAGAAATAGAAATAGAAAGAATTGAAAAAGTTGAAAACTCTATTGAAGGTATAAATCGAGAAATTACTTTTGATATTAAAAAATATACAGGAATCACCAAGAAAATATTAGACATACAAGAAAAAGATGTATTCCATCAAGAATTTTTAGGAATATTACTAAGAGTAAATAAAACAATTGTAAGTATAAATTATAAAAAAATGTCTATCAATATAGAAGATATTATAGGAAAAGCAAGAATTCTTATAATTACAAAAGAATGGGTAAAACAAAGGTTATCCAAAATCCCAGAAAACGTAAGAAACAAATTAAAATGTATTAAAATAGGAGGAGTCCAGATAATGGTAAAAGGATTCTTTAGAGAAGATATGAATATATCAATAGAAATATATTGTATGGACAATAGAATCTTACAAAATCCTGTAGATGCACTATTAGGAACAGTTGTAGAAAACTTAGTCTATCAGAAGATAATATTTACAGTTAAACCAAATTATGCTATATCATTAAATGATGAAAATATTGACCAAAGTTTCTATCTATATTATAGAATTGGAAACTTGAAAATGTTACGAAGAAGTAAGGCTATTAGTATGAGCATAAAATCAATTTTTGCTTTTAGCACTAGCCATCATAACAATCTAAGAAAGATGACCGATAACATTATCATACATAAAGATTTTGAGGAATTAGCACAATATATACCTTCTAGGAAATACCAAGAACACGAAGTCACTATACCAGAACAAATAATGCTTGATTTCCATAAACAAGCTAAAGAAATTAATTTCAAAGGAAAATTAATATAAAGAAATAGTGTCAGCTTAGAAGGAGATAATCTTATTGCAAGATTTCCCTCTAGACAAGACTCTAGGATAAGCAGACTAAAGAATTTAAGTATTGCTGAACCATCAAGTTCACAATATTACATTAAGACAAGATATGTAAATCAAGAAGGATACAAGAAAAATCTTCTTATCGTCATAGATACTGGAGCAGATAAAAGTCATGTAAATGCTAAATTTGTTAATAATTTAATAGATTTTGAAATACCAGAATCATATATATTTAAGAATTATTTAGGAAATAATCTTGAATTAAGAAAATATGTTAAGTTCCCTTTTATACTTATAGGAGAGGATCAGAAAGAATGTATTAAAGAAATAATTCTATATAAAGATGAATTATAAGGAGTAGATCGTTCACCTATTCTACTAGGAATGAACTTTCTTGAAAAATATAGTCCATATAAAATCTGTCAAGGATATTTAAAGATAACAGTTGATGATAACCCAATCATCATATTAAGAATAGATGAAAGTATGAAATCATTGTTATCATGGAAAGAGTAATAAGTACTAATCCCATGAATCCATAAATTGAAATTACACTTAATATAAAAAGCTATTGTAGAATTAAATTTCATGCTTACTTAGATACAGGAAGTACAATAAGCTTATGCTTACCAAATGTACTACCATCGGAATACTGGATATACAATTCAAAGAAGATAGTCACCGTTACAACAGCAGGTGGAAATAAGGTAATATACAGCAAATATGCTACGCAAGTACCTTTTCTAATTTTCTTTAGAGAAGTATTTGTTGATACAATATATATGTCAACCACAATTGGATGTGATATTTTATTAGGACAAAATTTCCTATTAAAATATGCACCATTCACACAATATATTAAAAAATATATGTTCACAACACCTTGTGCATATAAAATATTTACACCAAAAATAAATAAAGTTGTTACAATTGTATATACAGATATAAACCATCAGAGTTCCTCAACTTAGCGTGGTGGATGTTGGAGTACAGAAAAATTTAAACCAGTTACAGTCTTAAAAATGATAACAGAAAATAAGTTAGAAAAACTGAAAAAAAAATTCTAAAACATACTCTGAAAATCGATTAGAAAAATGGAATACAGATAAAGTAAAGGCACAGATAGAATTAACCAATTTAGACACTATTGTTAAAGTCAAACCCATGAAATATAGCGTTTATGACCAAAAGGAATTAAAAGACCAGATAAAAGAATTGCTAGAAGTCAAATTAATTAGGCCTAGTAAAAGTTCACATAGCAGCATAGCCTTCATGGTTAGAAAACATAGTAAGATAAAAAAAGGAAAAGTCGGAATGGTGATAAATTACAAACAATTAAATGAAGTTACTAAATTTGATGGATACTACTTGCCAAATAAGGACACCCTTATTAAACAAGTACAGAACAAAAAGATATTTTCAAAATTTTATTGTAAGTAAGGGTTTTGACAAATCATGCTTACAGAAAAAAGTAAACCACGAACTACATTTAGTACCCCCAATCCTTTAGGACAATACGAATGGAATGTAATGTCATTTGGGTTGAAAAATGCACCACAAATATTCCAAAGAAGAATGGATGAGATAATCAAACAAATTACTAATTTTTGTATTGCATATGTAGATGATTTACTTATTCATTCAAATAATATTGATGAACATATTGAACATCTTGAGAAATTTTGTTATATTATGAAAAAATATGGTATTACACTTTCTCAAAGAAAGCTGAGATAGTTAGAACAGAAATAAAATTTTTAGGATTATTTATAAAAGAATGAGAATTGCAATTGCAATCTCATATTGGAGAAAAGTTTCAAGAATTTTCTGAAAAAATCAAAGATAAAAAATAATTACAAAACTTCCTTGATATATTAAATTATGTTGAAGGATTTATTGAAAATTGTGCCAAATTGAAAATTTATTTTCTTCCAAAATTAAGAAAAAATATAATGTGGTCTTGGAAATAACAAGATTGTGAAATTATAAGGAAAGTAAAAAAAGAATTAAAGGTATTGCCCAAACTTGTAATACCACAAGAAGAAGATTTCTTTATCCTTGAAACTGATGCTTCAAATTATTACTGGGGAGCAGTATTAAAGGTTAAAAAGAATCATAAAGAATTGTTCTTATCCTGAGATACTTGCAGAATATATATCAGGGACATTCAAAGAAGTTGAAACTAGATATGAGACAAACAGAAAAGAACTCATTACTGTAAAAAGAGGAGTTCAAAAATATGAAGATTATTTGTTACCAAAGAAGTTCTTGATCAGAACTGATAATACTCAAGTTAAAGCCTTTTTGAAAAATAATGTTGATCCATCTATTACCAATAGATATATTATTATGATACAAATTTGGTTCTCATATTTCAAATTTGATATTGAATATATAAAAGGTAAAACTAACTTTCTTCTTGATTATTTTAACAGGGATGGAGTTAGAACAATTAAGGACGAAAGTCCAAATACTTGAGATAAAAGCTTCCTATTTGGAAACACAAATTCAAAATATCCAAGATAGCCTTCGAGGGAAAAATATAGCCCTTGAGACAGAAGTTACTTGTACCAAATCTAGTATCCCTTTGCAGGGACTTATGAATACTAGTGCTCTCCCCAAGGATAAAGGGAAAGAAAAAAAAAAGTAATAGGAACCCCTTCACAGGGAAAAATTGAACATATTACTGGTTATAAAGATATTCAAAATATAAAAAAAGAAGGTAGTTTTTCACAGAGCCAAACTTAGTCTAAACTTTCTATTGAAAGAATAGATCCAAAAGATATTGTCAAGATATGTCATGAAGCAAAAATTTTCAGAAAAGATAACCATGAAGAAGTAATTCTCTTTATTGTTATTTTTAATATTTTATTAGATTGGTATTTGGAGATTGGAAAGTGGATGCAGACTCTCCACTATTCAAAATACAACAAGATAAATTTTTATCTAGGAGCACCAACCAACTGGGTACGAAATTGTTTTGAGATAGAAAATATACTTTGTATATATCCTAGCAAAAATCTCAAAGAGATAGCTCAACTATCAGTCAACATCAGGAAAGCTATTAAAAGATATACTGAAGTCGTCAAGACAACAAATATATATATATATATATATATATATATATATATCATGCAATGGGATCCCGTTCTTAAATATATGCATCCATTGTTCTAAGTGATAAAAATGGGACTTACAAATCAACATTTTTTACCAACCAATCAAAAAGTTGTTAAAAATAGATATCAAGATATTCTAAATATGATGCTCTACAGAAGAGCAAAAGGGTTCAAAGAGATATTTGAATATGTAACTCAGATAATTACTGAGAAAGAAAAAATATAGGCTTATCCATCTGAAGATCATATTATCTATTTCAATGCAAGGATGGCCACCAAGGAAGAAGATATTTGTTATCTCGACCATTTATTATCTGCAATTATTTCTAACCAAGTGCATAGATCAGAAGATATGGTTAAAGAACTATGCAAATTACTCTGGAACTACAGTGATCACTATTGTGAATATTGTGTTGTTGAAGATATGAGTCAAGCATCTCTTAATAGTGAAGAATTCCCAGCAGAATTTTTTGATTCGAAAATGGAAAAGTGATGGTGACAAAAGTAGCCCTTTATCACTACTTTAATAAAGAAATTTATTAAAGAAAAACTGTAGCTACTAAAAGACAGAAGATAGTGCAAGAAAAGTCTCTATAATTGTGACTACTCCCTACCATTTGTCACAAGTGGCAGACAAACTCAAAAGATAAGGTATATAATTTCAAAATGAGAGGTCCACTTAGCAAGAAGATAATAGAAAATTCGGTGGAGATAAGATGGCCTAGCTACCCAACAAAAAAAAGGGGAAAACGCCTGTCAAGATAAGATTCCCAAAGGCTTCTATAAAAGGAGACAATGAGGAAGAATGAAGATATCTCGAAATAACTTATCTCTTAAATACTCTGAAGAAACACATCTTAGAGAGATATCTTTTGTAATCTGTATACACCACTTGCATTCAGAAAAATATTAGATAGTTTGAAGATAGTAAAGCGTGTAATAAGGTAATCACTTATGGAGTTTTAAACTTCATAAGGTGAGTACCAAATATATGTAAATATAGATTGTAAGTACGTACTATTTTAATTTATGAATATCAAATTAAAGTTTGTTATGTTCAACAAAGCTTTCATAAAATGATTTCGTTAAGTTTCGCATGATTTCTCGACAGTACAGATAGAGATTTTAAAAGATTTTCAAAATATTGATTTTGAATGGAAGTTAGCCATGCCAAAGTACCCGTTTTTGAAGAATGATTTAGGGGAAAAAATGCAGTTTTCTAACAAAATTGTAGCACATTGTGTGTGAGTTATCTTTTAAAATTTCGTTCCAAGTAGGAACTTGATTCTGAAAAGAGGTTGGATAGAGGTGAAAACAGAGACTCTGGATACTGTGAGATAACGTCTGTGGAAACACGGCTAGTTCTCTAGAGTGAGAAATGCAACCTTAATTGAAAAGCCTTTTGCGGAAGCAGTTGTGGACCCAAATGATTTCAAAAAACATTTTAATCTTTACTTGATTTAGAAGATTGATTAAGTACATGCAAAGCATCTATAAAAGCATACCGGAGGGAAAGCCTGTTTACTTCCATTTGATTACTGTAAGTTATTTACTTATTCTTACATGCTTATACTTTAATTATTCTGATGAACAATTCACAAGCATCCACATCTATTTCTAATAATGATAATAATCTCATATTATTTTTCCTTTTTATTTAAATTAGCTGAAAAATTTGAAAATATATTTTCTGTTGGCAAAGAAAAAATTGAAGAAGTATATAGAGATATAGATCATAATTGTAAAAATAATATAGGATTTGATTCTGTAGGAACTAGTAGAGAAATAAGAAAGGTAGAGGATATTATAACTAAACATAGAGATATACAAGAAGAAATTTCAGAAGGATTAATTCGAGAATATATAACCAAGAAATGTCAGCCTAGGATCTTTGAAGAACTACTAAAATATAAAGAATATTTAAAGGTATTTGAAAGATTGAAAAATATAGATATAGGTCCTGATTAATAAATCTTTAAAGATATAAGATACATTTTGCAAATAATTATAATAAGGGTAAAATAGTATTTCTAATAAAAGAGGGCATTGTGGAAAATTGGATCAATTATCCAGCCATTTTAAAAATTGCCCCGTTAAATGGGACGTGTTAGGTGAAATGTAAATCCTTTTTAATTGACAGTACACTCACTCTTTTTCTTCTTTAATTGAGTGATCACGTGGCCACCTCAGCAATTTTGAATTGCTGTCAAAAGTGCCGTGAACAAAGACTGTACAACAAGCTTTATTGTTCTTTCTAACCGTGATAGTCGGTAGCTCGCGATTCATTAAAAGTATGTTAACCCTATCAATTAGTGACATATAGATGATAAGATCCAATAACATGGAGAGTTTTATGTACGCGCTAAAAATTGGTATTTTGTTTGGCACGAATCCATTTGGATTGGAAAGAGAGAATGGATCAGCTAATGCTTAGAGAACAATGCAATTTGAAAAATGGATGAAATTCAAAAAGAAAAGAAAACAGTTAAAAATGGATTGGAAAGAGAGAATGGATCAGCTAATGCTTAGAGAACAATGCAATTTGAAAAATGGATGAAATTCAAAAAGAAAAGAAAACAGTTAAAAATGGATTGGAAAGAGAGAATGGATCAGCTAATGCTTAGAGAACAATGCAATTTGAAAAATGGATGAAATTCAAAAAGAAAAGAAAACAGTTACTGCATTATACTAGAGAAATGATGCTTGCACAGCATCAAAGCATTGTAACTTTTACAGTCCTCTTACAAGCGTGATGTGGGCCCCATCCCTTATATATGAGAGGGTTTTCAACAATAATGTACATTGTGCTGTACATGTAGCATTTCTCATTATACTATGAACATATGTCTCCAAAAAATTAATAAATTCTAGTAGAGATTTTAGATTCGTGGTGATAATCTAGACTTGGAATCTAGAATTAGAGCATTTTTTCTATGCTTGAGAAAAAAAGTAAAAGCTAATTTTAAATAACTTTATATATTTTGAAAAGTTAATTTTTAGAAAAAAAAAAAAAGAAAAAGAAAAGAAGAGAGGTTATTTCTTTCTAGATTTGATTAGTAAAATTAGTCAAACGTTTAGCTTATTTTCATTCTACTGTAGTTTGATTAACAATTATGATGTGTTTAAGAAGATATCCTTTATACTGTTAAGGTAAAAAAAAAAAAAAAACTCTAATTCTTTGTTCATTTTATAATTTATTTATAAATGAATAAGAAAAATCAAAATTTCATTAACAATTTTGACATGTATCAATTGTTAAAGAAGTCTGATTTGTCGCATCGCTGAATATTTCGACAAATTAAAAAGCAGTTTTAGACAGTGTTAAAATATAAGACGTGATTATGAGAATTGATTTTTTGATCGTTAGAGAAAAAAATATATTCCATCTATGAATAAAAAAATTAAAAATAACGATTGAAATAGTAAAATAATTATCAAAATATTAATTTTTTAAAGTGAAAAATTGCTACTAAAAGTCTAAACTGGACATAGGATAGAAAGTCTAAGCAGGACGGTTACAATCCCGGTGGTTAATCCGTCATCTCACAGGTATAAAGTCAGACTCCAGGATTTCAAATTCTGCAGACACGTCTCTCACTCTCACTCTCACTCTCACATCGACCGAGTAGATATTTCTTTATCGATCCACTTCAGAAATTCTTCTTCCGACCTCAAATTTTAAAGGTAATTTTTCAAATTTTTGTTCAGATCTTTATTTATTTGTTCTATAAATTAGTATTTTTAAAAGTTTTTAATTCCTTTAGAATTGGTAATTTTTGAATTTGTATTCAAAACCATGTTAGTTTTTGTTTTTCGTCATTTTCCCCCCTCAAAATCTTATATACACACTATATAGATTGATTTCCAAATTCCTAATATTATCCGTGTAAATGGCTTTTTTTTTTTAAATATTTTTAATTTTAATTTATTTTATTTTGAAATGTGTTTGAAAATCTTGGTAGATCTGTTATTTTTAAAATGTTTAAGCGCTTGTATTTTTCTCTCTTGATACTTTAGATCTATCGATTCTTGTGTGAATATTGTTTATTAGGCTAATGTTTTTATTGATTTGTGAATATTCAAGTTAAATTAATTGTTTGACTAGTTATGGGTCACTATATACAATTGAATGCGTACAACATTAGTAGATCGTTAATTTTAATGTTTATTTGGGATGTGTTTTGTCTCAGATCAGTAAATGTGCTTTATATAGTTATATATTTCCGGTGAATTATCTCAGATCTGGTGAATATATAGATGCTAAACATTTCTTATTTTCTTTAGCTTACTGGTATCCATTTTCAGCAGTGTATTAGCTTTCTTTGTATTTTATAGATTCTTAAATTCTGATCGTAATGCATCACTTAACTTGGATTTAAAAAACGAGAATATCAGAAGAGTTTCACTTCATTGTAGTGTATCACGAATATTATAGACAACTCAATATTTCCAGAGATCTGATGTCAATCTTGACTAGATTTTGGTAAAACATAGAAAATTGATTATTTTCATTTTGAGTGGATTCAATTTGAATGGGTACTTGACATTTTTTTGTACTTGTAGGAAAAAAATGAGAGAAATCCTTCACGTTCAGGCAGGCCAGTGCGGTAATCAGATCGGATCAAAGTTCTGGGAGGTTGTGTGTGATGAGCATGGCATAGACCCAACTGGGCGCTATGTTGGAACTTCTGACTTGCAATTAGAGCGTGTCAATGTGTACTATAATGAGGCGTCCTGTGGGAGGTTTGTTCCACGTGCAGTGCTTATGGATCTGGAGCCTGGAACTATGGACAGTGTCCGCACTGGTCCATATGGCCAAGTTTTCAGGCCTGATAATTTTGTCTTTGGTCAGTCTGGTGCTGGAAATAACTGGGCTAAAGGGCACTACACAGAGGGTGCTGAGCTTATTGACTCGGTTCTTGATGTTGTGAGAAAGGAGGCTGAGAATTGTGACTGTCTTCAAGGTAAATTGTGACATTTATGTATGATTAAGTGGTTTATGTTAAAATTGTTGATTACAGAGCTCATCGGTTTCAGCGATATGGATCTTTTACAACATTTACAATATTAATTTCAATATGGATTCCACTTCCTTGATGGACATCGCAGGTCTCAATTTTTTGGGATTTAAAAATTGATTATGCCCTTGTCTGAAATTTACTTTTAATTTCTTAGGGTTTCAAGTGTGCCACTCGCTTGGTGGAGGAACAGGTTCTGGCATGGGTACCTTGTTGATCTCAAAGATTAGGGAAGAGTACCCGGATAGGATGATGCTGACATTCTCAGTGTTCCCTTCGCCCAAGGTATCAGATACTGTGGTTGAACCATACAATGCCACACTTTCAGTGCATCAGCTTGTTGAGAATGCAGATGAATGCATGGTGCTAGACAATGAAGCTTTATATGATATTTGTTTCAGGACCCTCAAACTTACAACTCCTAGCTGTGAGTATATATTTTACTGAAATCCTAGTTGGTGATATCTGATGCCTGAGATAGCCTTTATAATTCATCTGATTTGCTTTGATTTATTTTGAATGTTTGGTTCCTTTTTCATGCTCTTTTGTGTCCTAGTAATATACTCTCTGTAAGCTCATATTTGAAGGCGAAGAATTGATTTTTTTTTAGTTCTTTACTAGTCAATTGTCTTTGTTGTGCATTAGCATGCGAAGTGGGTCTGATTTTTTAGTTCTTTACTAGTCAATTGTCTTTGTTGTGCAATTAGCATGCGAAGTGGGTCTGAATTCACTCTGGAATTTTGATATCTTTAAATTATTATATAGTTACCTTTGACCCGCGGCATATTAATTAATAATAACTTAATGGGTGTGGTTGATAGTGGTGGTTTTATGCCTGATCTGTGTCATAAATTTGGGACAGAAGGAAGAAAACCTTCCTTCCCTGGAATATGTTTCATACTGACTATTCTTGGGGTGTAACACGTTTCTATAATCATGAAAAGATGAAATAATATGTGCATCACATAACTCATTTTCCTGTCAGCTAATATCCAATTTACAATTGAGTAACCGACTAATTAAGAAGAGTTTATAAATGTACATGCACATAGTACACACTCCTTAATTAGTATATCAATCATTCAATTGCTTATCAAGGTTTTGTTTCGTTTCCCCAGTTGGTGATCTGAACCACTTAATTTCTGCAACCATGAGCGGGGTCACTTGCTGCCTTCGATTCCCTGGTCAACTCAACTCTGATCTACGAAAGCTTGCTGTCAACCTGATCCCATTTCCCCGTTTACACTTTTTCATGGTTGGGTTTGCTCCGCTGACATCTCGTGGTTCCCAACAATATCGTGCCCTTACAGTCCCTGAGCTGACCCAGCAAATGTGGGATGCCAAGAATATGATGTGTGCTGCTGACCCGCGGCATGGTCGTTACCTCACTGCCTCAGCCATGTTCAGAGGCAAAATGAGCACTAAGGAGGTGGATGAACAGATGATTAACGTTCAAAACAAGAACTCTTCGTACTTTGTTGAGTGGATTCCAAACAACATGAAATCAAGTGTGTGTGATATCCCACCAAAAGGGCTTTCAATGGCATCCACCTTTGTTGGGAACTCGACCTCCATTCAGGAAATGTTCAGGAGAGTGAGTGAACAGTTTACTGCCATGTTCAGGAGGAAGGCTTTCTTGCATTGGTATACTGGTGAAGGTATGGACGAGATGGAGTTCACAGAAGCTGAAAGCAACATGAATGATCTTGTCTCTGAGTACCAGCAGTACCAGGATGCTACTGCAGATGAGGAAAGTGAGTACGAGGAGGAAGGTGAATACGAGGAACATGAATGAAGTATTGGTATTATCCTTTAAGATTTTATATGTTTCGTTCTTGTGCTACTTTATGGAATTAGTGAATCTTATCTCTGTATTGGGTATATTTTGCTGCGGGGAAGGGAGAAACTGCGAGAGTATATATATGGTTGACGAGACGAGGAGTTCCGGTGTGTTTTATATGGTTACTTATTTGCATAAATTTCTACTGATGTATTGTATGTTTCAGTATTTTATTTCCCTGCATGCATTTATGGTCAATAAAATATATATATATATATATGAACAATTAAATAAAAAAAATTTATTGGTCAAAATTTGAAACAAGTTACTTGTATTGGAAACCAAACCTTACTATACTGGCAAAGCTAGTAACTTTTATCAAATATAAATACATTAGGTTATGCTATAATATTAAAAAATTAATAATGATACATACTTAAAACTTCAGAACGTGCACACAAAGCCATATGTCAAGGGAAAGGGCAAGAGTACTCTAGAATTTGGGGAAGATTGAGATGTCTGCAATAAATATTAAACAATTCCGCCACTTGAATTACAATTATGCACTGAAAATTTTTGATTCATGATCCTGCACCAAAGAAAATCTTGCCACGGATTTTGAACGATAGCCAATCTATCTGCACTCCTACTTCTCAACAAAACTTTAAACATCAAAACAAAATTCAAGGCACCAAAAAACTAGCAACACAGCAGAAGGCAGAAAATCTCCTGTAGAAGTTTGATTTTTAATTGTTATTTGTTAACCTAAAAATGGACCAAAAAGATTAATTATAGCAAGGCAAACACCGTACGCGGTAAAACCGTTCTGCAATAATCCATCGAAAATAAAAGAAATGGTAAAAATATCTTTGGCCCAGATGAAATATCTAAGAGAAACCAGTCGGGGAGCAGAAGCTTGCAAGTTTAACCCATAATTGGCCGCTCCGGTTCCATGTTGAAATTTTTAAATTGTATATAATAAACTTGTCTTACTATTATAAAGTAGAAGACTTATTTATAAGATTATAAATAACTTTAAAATGAAAGACTATATCGAAATTAAACAATAATTTCACACAATGAAAAGAATATCATGAAAAATAATGTCTAATATTTCACATTTTCAATAATTCGATAGTCAAAATATTTTTTTATAGAAATGTTTGCAAAACAGCCCTTCGAAGTTAACTTGGTACATTTCCGCATATCTTTTTGAAAAGTTGGGTATTAACTAATACTTGCATGATTTTTGTCGTCTAGAAATAATTGAGAATTACAGTGAAAAACGAAGGACTCAATATACTAACAAGAAATAGGTCGAGGACTAATAGTGTAATTTTTCCTCAATGTTCGTGGAATTTTGAAGCCCAGCGGGTATAGTTTAACAGCCTTATCATCCATGGGGCTTTATCCATTTGAGACAGCCCAGCCCAGCCCATCGAATGAAAGGATATGTTAAGTAAAAACGGAAAAATTCATAAATACATCAATAAAAAAATATTAATTCACATTTTACCATGTGAATATATTATTAACTTAAAATACTAGATTGATGGTTAAAAATGTTTAAAATACTAGCTGCCAAAAATAAATCCTAGACCAGAATTTGTAACTGATGAAAAATTAAATCCCTTCATATCACGTCCTTAGATTAACTAACCTTCCATGAAATAGAATTTAATAGAAAAAGGCACTCCATGATGAACGTAGACATTCATATCATGTTGGTCTCAATACAAAAACATTTCGGCATGTTAAACACGAATTCTAATCATATTAATCTTCTAAATTCAATCGACATACATATTGCAAAAGTGAAAAATACTCTCAAGATTATAATTATATCACAAGGAATTAATTTTCATTTTAATTCTACACATAGAATTACTTTATATATTGATTCTTGTATGTAATACATTCTTGTGTCTGAATCGATATTGTGAGATTATTATACTCAGCCGCCTCTTTATCATCACGCAATAGGGTCAAAATCTAAAAGATTTTTCAAAATGGATTTCATATTGCATACACAGTCACAAAAGAAAAATCACAAAGTTTATGTGCCACAAGAGAAAACGGAAGGGACAATCATGTGTGGACATTGTGGAAGGAAGGGATATAATATAAGAAGTTGCAAGCACTCTATGCCTATATGTCACATGAGAAAACGGAAGCACAGGTCCTAGTTGAATTAATCAATAAAGTCCATTTGTATGTAATGATTTTAAATATTACATTTACAATAAGAACCAAGATTGATCATTTGTTCCTTACCCCACGGGAACGTGTCCATGTGCGTAGAGTCCACGATTCGCAATGATGCTTCATTTACGATAGTGGGCTATGGGGTTGTGTACAGGAAGGATGTTAAAGGTACAAATAATCAACTTCACAACATCGTCGTTTGGCTCGTTCTGTGGATGGTGTAGAATAGTGTATTCCACATTCTTTTTGTACACACTTTTTATATCACTAAAGTAAATCCTTTCCAGTCTACATTCGCCAATTTTAAACATACTTATGTTGTATTCTCTGACACATTTCAACTCAGTCACCATACAAAATTATTGAATTGAAAATCTAAGGAGACCCCTTGCAATGTGGAACCATATTTCATTATCATTGGATTGCTTCACTTCCATCAAAAGAATTTTTTTAATTGTTTGGTATAGAATTCGAATATAATTCATTCAGAGGAGGTGTCCAAAACATGTTTCGAAAAAATGTGTTTCTATTTTTCAGTTAGATTGTCTTTTAAATATGAAATTACGTCATCTTTGAAGAAGACGTTAATGCTGGCACCTACTCTGTTTCATGCTTCTACAAAGTATACATAATCCTCTATAATTAAGAAAAGATAAAAGGTGATATTAGTTTATTCGGAACCATAACTGTGAAAGCATAATGTCAACACTTAATAAGAATATGCATTAAATGTTTATGTAAAAAAAAAAAAAATGCACTACACGTTCTCATTCTATTTCATGATACGCAAACATTTTCATCATCACGCGTTGATCCAAATCAAACAATATATTCAGACAAATAATGAATATAGATTCGAAACATGTCAAAATTATGAAATTTTTTCTTGAACCTTTTAAAGGATTAGTATAAATTTAAGTACAAGAGTATAGCAAAATTATGTCTCGAAATAAGAATTTTGAACACCATATTAAAGTTGTTAATATAAAAATGCTTAAAACTGAAAAAAAAAAAAAAAGAAGAAGCGTAATTATGGTATTAAAAAGAAATAGCACGTCGTACAGAATTTAACAGAGTTTAAACAAAATTTTTATAGTCATCATAAAATTGAATAAAATGGCATATTTAACACCTATGAATTCACATTCGTCTTAGCTAAAACATGATGGAACAAATGTATGTTAAACAAATTTTTGACAGTCATCATGAAATAAAATATAATGGCCTATTTACACCTATCTATTCTTAATTACCTCAATTAAATTTTAAACTGTGTATAATAAACTTGTCTTACTATTATAAAATAGAAGACCTTATTTATAAGATTATAAATAACATTAAAATGAAAGACTATATCGAAATTAAACAATAATTTCACACAATGAAAAGAATATCACGAAAAATAATGTCTAATATTTCACATTTTCAATAATTCGATAGTCAAAATATTTTTTTATAGAAATGTTTGCAAAACAGCCCTTCGAAGTTAACTTGGTACATTTCCGCATCTCTTTTTGAAAAGTTGGGTTTTAGCTAATACTTGCATGATTTTTGTCGTCTAGAAATAATTGTGAATTACAGTGAAAAATGAAGGACTCAATATACTAACAAGAAATAGGTCGAGGACTAATAGTGTAATTTTTCCTCAATGTTCGTGGAATTTTGAAGCCCAGCGGGTATAGTTTAACAGCCTTATCATCCATGGGGCTTTATCCATTTGAGACAGCCCAGCCCAGCCCATCGAATGAAAGGATATGTTAAGTAAAAACGGAAAAATTCATAAATACATCAATAAAAAAATATTAATTCACATTTTACCATGTGAATATATTATTAACTTAAAATACTAGATTGATGGTTAAAAATGTTTAAAATACTAGCTGCCAAAAATAAATCCTAGACCAGAATTTGTAATTGATGAAAAATTAAATCCCTTCATATTACGTCCTTAGATTAACTAACCTTCCATGAAATAGAATTTAATAGAAAAAAGGCACTACATGATGAACGTAGATATTCATATCATGTTGGTCTCAATACAAAAACATTTCGGCATGTTAAACACGAATTCTAATCATATTAATCTTCTAAATTCAATCGACATACATATTGCAAAAGTGAAAAATACTCTCAAGATTATAATTATATCACAAGGAATTAAATTTCATTTTAATTCTACACATAGAATTACTTTATATATTGATTCTTGTATGTAATACATTCTTGTGTCTGAATCGATATTGTGAGATTATTATACTCAGCCGCCTCTTTATCATCACGCAATAGGGTCAAAATCTAAAAGATTTTTCAAAATGGATTTCATATTGCATACACAGTCACAAAAGAAAAATCACAAAGTTTATGTGCCACAAGAGAAAACGGAAGGGACAATCATGTGTGGACATTGTGGAAGGAAGGGATATAATATAAGAAGTTGCAAGCACTCTATGCCTATGTGTCACATGAGAAAACGGAAGCACAGGTCCTAGTTGAATTAATCAATAAAGTCCATTTGTATGTAATGATTTTAAATATTACATTTACAATAAGAACCAAGATTGATCATTTGTTCCTTACCCCACGGGAACGTGTCCATGTGCGTAGAGTCCACGATTCGCAATGATGCTTCATTTACGATAGTGGGCTATGGGGTTGTGTACAGGAAGGATGTTAAAGGTACAAATAATCAACTTCACAACATCGTCGTTTGGCTCGTTCTGTGGATGGTGTAGAATAGTGTATTCCACA
Source organism: Olea europaea var. sylvestris (assembly GCF_002742605.1). Taxonomy (NCBI): domain Eukaryota; kingdom Viridiplantae; phylum Streptophyta; class Magnoliopsida; order Lamiales; family Oleaceae; genus Olea; species Olea europaea. Next base: position 205,763 of record NW_019231083.1, read on the forward strand.
TTCTTTTTGTACACACTTTTTATATCACTAAAGTAAATCCTTTCCAGTCTACATTCGCCAATTTTAAACATACTTATGTTGTATTCTCTGACACATTTCAACTCAGTCACCATACAAAATTATTGAATTGAAAATCTAAGGAGACCCCTTGCAATGTGGAACCATATTTCATTATCATTGGATTGCTTCACTTCCATCAAAAGAATTTTTTTAATTGTTTGGTATAGAATTCGAATATAATTCATTCAGAGGAGGTGTCCAAAACATGTTTCGAAAAAATGTGTTTCTATTTTTCAGTTAGATTGTCTTTTAAATATGAAATTACGTCATCTTTGAAGAAGACGTTAATGCTGACACCTACTCTGTTTCATGCTTCTACAAAGTATACATAATCCTCTATAATTAAGAAAAGATAAAAGGTGATGTTAGTTTATTCGGAACCATAACTGTGAAAGCATAATGTCAACACTTAATAAGAATATGCATTAAATGTTTATGTAAAAAAAAAAAAATGCACTACACGTTCTCATTCTATTTCATGACACGCAAACATTTTCATCATCACGCGTTGATCCAAATCAAACAATATATTCAGACAAATAATGAATATAGATTCGAAACATGTCAAAATTATGAAATTTTTTCTTGAACCTTTTAAAGGATTAGTATAAATTTAAGTACAAGAGTATAGCAAAATTATGTCTCGAAATAAGAATTTTGAACACCATATTAAAGTTGTTAATAGAAAAATGCTTAAAACTAAAAAAAAAAAAAAAAAAAGCGTAATTATGGTATCAAAAAGAAATAGCACGTCGTACAAAATTTAACAGAGTTTAAACAAAATTTTTATAGTCATCATAAAATTGAATAAAATGGCATATTTAACACCTATGAATTCACATTCATCTTAGCTAAAACATGATGGAACAAATGTATGTTAAACAAATTTTTGACAGTCATCATGAAATAAAATATAATGGCCTATTTACACCTATCTTTTCTTAATTGTCTCAATTAAAAAACAATGGATCTATGATGATGCATCATACAACATGTATATTAGAATATACATACTGCATAACTTCAAATTTTTGGCATACCCTCAACAACTTAATACATTGCATCGTGTGCTATTAATAAAGAACAAATGGCACCAAGCAGTGTTCAATCACCCCAAAATAAGTACATGTGGTTTGTGTTGAGAAAGCAACGACTTTCGCTTTTTGGTTGTTAAATTTGGAAATTCATCTTCGGTTGCCCTCTTACTCTGTAATCCAATTTGTTCTTCATGCTTGACATGTACCAACTCAACGAAACTGAAGAATCAAATGGTTGAATGAGTGATATGGTGTGAGATATCCTATGTGGTGGATCAGTAGAAGATCGAATTAAGGATTTGACAACGAAAATTTCTTGGAGGGTGATTTGGTAGATACGAAGTTTTGGGGATTTTGGATATGGAATATGAAATGACATTAATTTAGGGATTTTGTTCTTTGATTGAGCGCAATATGGGCTTGTTTGTTGAATACAAATTTAAGGGCGTGTTTGATGGAGAAATCTTAGCTAGGTGATGAATTGTTTATTATTTGAATACTTTTTCACATTCTATTTTTACTCTATAAAAAACAATATATATGATTAATAAAATGTTGAACAGTAAATCATAAATATTTATTGAAAAGCTGGTGTGAGGCATAATTTTCCACAAGTAAAAATAAAAATGTATTCCAAAAGTAACTTTTGATTTGGAGTCAAAATTAGTACTTTACTTTTCTAATTTCAAATTTGATCGATGAAATAAATTATTTTCTTAAAAATAAAATTTTTAGGCTTAGCGTTTGTACCCAATCAAATTATATATCGGATTTTCAAGAGATATAAATTATATTTTATATAATATTACATGTATAAGTTAAAATTATCTTGTTCGGTATTTTCGTATCTTCTACGTAAAAAAATGTCATAATAGTACTCAAGATACGAATCTCCTATTGAGAAATGGAACCCTAAAAGTGGATATTACAATGATGCTCACACCATGAGTTTGACCAAATGATAAAGATGGGAGGAAAGAAAAGTTAAAAAGGGAAAGAAAAAGAGAAACCTTAGTTGCTTGGAGAGCAACACTCATTTTTTGCAATAATGATAGTGCATTGTGCACATTGCCCTCATTCGATTAAAAGCATTTTATCTTTTGTTTAGAGCTTGCTTAAAGTAGATTTTTTGATAAAATATTTTGTGAAAAAACGATTATTTGAAGAACGTATAGTTTAATAAGTAGGAAAAAATTATGAATCCACGTGTAAAATTATTTAATTAGGAGAATGTATAATTAAAAACGAATTTAAAAAAATAAAAACGAAAAAAAAAGAAGAAAATAGAAAAATCAAATAAATGCCTTACGTGGAATGGATGATTGGGGGACAACTTTTTGGTGCAAAAATAAATAGTTTAAATATGGATTCCAAAACATTGATGCATAGTTACTTTTTGAGGATTCAAAAGTAAACAGAGACAAAATGATTTCTACTAAGAAAGTGATCACTAACAAAATTCTGATATTCTTATCCCATCTGTCTCCACACAGTAAAACCCTAGTCTTTTTTCAAATGATGATATGCTCTCCCATAACTTAGAAAAAAACAAATGTATTGTTACTTTTTACACAAGCATTTAGACCATACCCGATAAAATGAATAACATCGCATCATTCTTTCCCCGTTAAAATGAAAAATATAATCGTTATTCATCACATCAAATCACCATATTTGAATTTCTATCTTTTGTGTGGGGTTCATAACGATTATATTTTTTATTCTCATTATTACATAAATGGGAAACAAACGAGACCTAAATATAAAATTCTGTATATCGTAATGTAAAATATTGTCTTGTGTAATGAACCAAACATGTCCATAATGGTTTTCAACGTAATTTGCCGACAGTGTAACGATGTCAATTGGGTCGATTTGGTCCAACACGCCCATTAGGCTGTTAGGCTAGAAATATTTTTTATTTTTAAAAAATTTGTGATTCTTTTAAATAGAAATAAATTTAAAAGGAAATTGCAACGAGTTGAATATCCGAACAATAAAAATTTGAAAAAGATCGATCCACCTTAAACCTCTAGCCGAGTTCAAGATATATTTATAGCCCTATGATTAAAGAGAACAATTTGATGCACAGCATAGGGAGGGCAGCAGCCCTACATTGAGGGCAATTGATATAATTATCGATATGATTATATGTTTTAATTATGCCATTCTATTTATACTTTATTGACTAATTGATTGCAGTGGTTAGAATTCATATTACAAATAGCTAAAGTTAGGTTTAGATTTGGACAAAAAAATCGAAAAATCGAGCGAATCAATGATTGGGGTCGATTTGACATTGGTAATTAGTTTGGTTTGATTTTCCTTTAAATAAAATCATGGTGTGTTGGTTCAGTCATGGTTTGAAACTTCAAATCGCTAATTAATCGGATCAACCCGATCCACTTACATGTTTACATTTTTATTATAAGAAAAAATAAAATCAAAAGATAAGTCATAATCTCATAATAGTATCTCGATTCCCTCCAATCTATAATGTTGTCAGTAAGTAATAACATTGAAAATTTTCTTTGACATACTCATCATGTCATGCTTAACATTTTTCCCCATTCAAACAGTCAGGCTACATAATGCATAAAAAAATAAAATTCTTAAATTTTCTATTGATTCGTCTCCATTAATATAATATTATTTGTTAGTCAATAATTCTTATAATATAAAGTTATCTAGTTATTTTAGTTCTTGTAATCTAAGTGAGACCAAAACTTGGACTTTTTTTTTGTTAAATTCAATTTGGACTAAAAGTATAAACCAATTAACCGAATTGAACCAAACTAAACTAAACTACGTTGATTTGATTTAGCTCGATTTAAGAGTTAAAGTGAGTTGGTTTGGTTTAAAATTCACCCAAATTAACTAATTTTATTTTGTTTTCAGATTGGAGTTTATATCGAACCAAATCAAATTGGGTCCAAACCAAATTAGGTTATGATTCCAATACCAATTGTATATACATGGGATTCATTGGTGTACATAATATAGCACTCTTGAGTCTAGACAAGTAGTACGTATTACAAGACAAGCTGCGGAAAATTAATCATCATATCTAAAAATTTAATTTTCGAACTTTAAAGAGATGATACATTCATTTAAATCTCGTCTTTAATACGTATCGTAATGTGCATTTCAAATTCATCTTTTATCGTGCTCAAGTAAATTTAATCATTAGTAATTATATTTAATCACGAACCAAATATGATGGTTAAATACTTAAACTTTTAGAAAGAAAAAAATATATATGTATTTATGTAAATTTAATCCTTGACACACAGAGTTTTCCATACAACATCACTAGGCACTGCCCCCACAATAAAGAAAAAAGCCAAGAAAATGATTTATTTCACATGACTTAAGATTGAGAAAAGATATTTGATATACTAACTATTGAAAATTTACTTAATCATGCACGGTGGAAAATAAATAAAATTTCAATTTTCACCAAAGATCTAATTAATGTATAGATAGAAATTATGTTAGAAATTATACTTTAGTTGAATTCTACGAACTCCTTTGCTTTTCTTGAAATTGAACAATCACGATCTGCAGTCAACGGTTATCCAATTGTCCAGCCACCAATAAAAATTCATACAGGGAACAAGATTGAGAGAACTATGTTTTTTTACTTTTTTTTGTGCTAGTAAAAATAAATATGTTCTTTACGGATTTTTCAAACCCTAGTAGCCTATTAATATATGTCATAGTGGACTTGACCCCTCTCTTAAAATTAATTCGGTCCAATATTTAATTAATCAAATAATTAAATTTGTTCCATGAATTAATTCAATTAATTAATTAATTCGGGCATATTAACAAGCAACCCAATTAATTAATTGTTCAATACTCATCAATTAATTAATTGGTAAATTTTATTCTTATAGTTCTCTTTTTATGTATGATCTATTAGGTTTCCGATCACGATGCCTAATGAAGTGAATTATTATTTTGATCTAATCAAAATCAAGAAATTAAAATACCTTCTTTTAATTTATCACTAATCCACATCCGTCGTCCCAGATTAATACCTAGCAATGTGTCAGGACAATATATATGTGACGAAAAATATCATGTGGTATGACAATCTAATTTATTCGTTTACCGTGAAATTATAATCCTTTCATCAATATGATCTGATCAATCACGAAATATGGATATGTATCAATCTCAATTATTGATCATATCTTTCATTCTACTATTAGGTCAATATAAGTTGAAAATTTGACTTATAAGTACACATTGACTAAGGATTTTACTATCAATTTAATTGAATGAAATGTAGATCATAATCTCTTACTATATAAAAGTGATGAATTATCTATTGATCATTCATATCCTTCATATGATTCTCGACATATCCGAACGATGTCGTATTAGCAACTCTTGACAGAGCAACATCCAACATTACCAAAGTATGAATGTCCTCATATAAGACATAGTGATGACCTCAAGTCAAATGACCTATTATACTACCGAAAACTAGAAATTAACCATTGATACTCATATAGTTATCCATGTGGAATCTCCCAACAGATCTTCAATGTTTTGTTATATAACAAAACATCAACGAGTTCATTTAAGTGTTACCGCACCTTAACTTGGGAGATCAACTACTTACTTCACAGATAAGAAAATGCCACAAATAATGGTCTATCCATAATAATGATATCCATATCTTGTTATTATTTATGACCATGGATGATTTAAAATTCAAACATAATAAATTTGTGTCTCACAATTGGAACTTGTTAGGAACATGTTGTAATTGGCAATCTGTGATCAAAGGACCAATTTGTCATGTTTGTAAAGTCAAGGACTAAATTGTAAAGTTCTAATAGTTCAGGGACTTGTGTTGAAATTTTGTAAAGTTTATGGCATAGGTCTAGGGTAAAGTTGAATGCTTTGAAGATGCAAACGACGCATTGATCTCGCTAGAGTTTCGCTCTGACCTCGCTCGAGCCTAAATAACAGAACTGTTGTCGCTAGAGTTTCGTCGAGGGGTCGCTCGAGCGAAGGTACATCGCTCGAGTTTCGCCAGCACTTCGCTCCAGCGACAGTGCTATCTGGTTTTCGGTAATTTTCCTTCCTCGCGAATTTTAAACGATCCCCACTAACAAAAACAACGCACTACAAAAACAAAAATTCCGTTTTTCATTCAAGACCTTTGGCAAACACACAAATAACAATTTCTCTCTACAACCAAAGGATCTAGAGCCAAAAATTCTTTTTTTCATCTTATGATTCATTGAAGAAAAACATCAACCTTCACAAAATCAAAACACCATTCAAATCTCCATATCAACTTCCAGAAGATCATCTATTTGAAGATCTGGGAAGGAAACTGTTTGAAGAACTGGAGTGCTTGGTGATTCAAGGGAAATAGAAGAAATTCAAGGCTGGGATTTTGGCACCGATCTGCAAAATCCAGGAGAGCTTTGGTTGATACAGTAAGGAGGTCGGAGTATTGTTAGAGTCAATAATGTCTGGCGTACTGTAAGTCGAAATCTTCTATAGTGGATACCTATTGGCTTGTGCTCTGAGTTTTTACCCAGTTGGGTTTTCTCTGTCAACATTTTGTTGCGTTTTTACTGCTTTCTGTTGTTTTGATTTCAACCGGCAATTCAACTTAGGTAGCTAAATTATGTGAATGAATCTGGACAAAGCGTAATTTATGTGACATGTTGCATAAGTTAATTAAATTGTTAAATTTCGCATAAACACATATTCACCCCCCTCTAGGTGTTGTTTGGGTCGAACTATAGACTTTTCACAACTCATTGTAATTAACAGATTACTAAGATTTGAATCTACGAATTCTATTATTTAATTTATTAGAATATTAATTAAATAATAGATCTACTATAAAATTGTATCAATGATATATTAAAAATGCTTATACCCAAAGTTGATTAAGCCCCCGTTTGACCCCAATTTTTGGTAATGAAAATGGGGGGAATAGTGTTTTGTTGAAAAAATGAGTGGTTGAAAAAAAAGGAAATTTTTTTGATTTACGTGTAATATTATTTTATGAAAGATTATGTGGTTGAAAATAGGAGAGAGAAAAATAGAATGTAATTTAATGGGAATCAAACAGGGGCTAAACTTAGAACATAACACTTACACTAACTGCAGTTTAAAGACCGCCCTTTTTTTATGCTAGTGTTTTGTGTGGAACTTTTGCAGTAAATTTGGCTCTGAAATCAGTAACAGAAAGGTTTCCAAACAAAATTGTAAGCTGATAACACTAATTTATATTACACTGCAGCAAAACCTATGCACATTGAATCTTCAAACCCCACCCTACAATTGATATTGCTGCTCTCTTCTTCAAACTCCAAGGCATCTACCTAAAACAAAGCAAAACAAAAAGTTCTACATACTTTATAAAAAAACCTTTCCAGTTTTCAACCCACATCTAGAAATCATCTTTTTTTTTAGGCTGAAGAAATAAGTAAAAGTAGAGCAAAAAGGCTGCTGCTTTTTTTTGGATCGGAATCCCATGCCATATGACTTGAGATTTTCACAAGAAGGATAAACACATGGGCAGAGAATTGAGTTGCTTCTTTTGTTTTCTTCTACTGATTCTTGCACAGTGGGAGATTAATCTATGTTATGCAAAAAGAGATCAAAATGCTCCTTTTTCTGCTATGAATTCCGTTAAAATCCATAAGGGCTCCAAAGGAAATGCAATGAAGAAGGATGGAAATGAAATTTTTGGTGCAGAAATGAGGAAAGTTTACACAGGTCCAAATCCTCTACACAACAGATAAGTAGCAATAAAAATATATCAGGCATAAATTCTCTCATTCAAGCCATGATATATTTTTGTTTTTAATTTTTCTGACCATTTCTTTCCTTTGATATCCCCTCAAAATTTCACCTTTAGCGACGTAAAACCGGATTGCATCGTCAATGAGAATAACTTCATCGTTGGGTTGTCGAAAAAGGTTCGTCAAGGGAACATCTGTCATCTGTGGGCTTCTGTTAACCTTACATTTGTATATGAAAGTTATTTATGACTTTTTGTTAAGGAAAATATGTTTATTTGTTTGAAGAAGACGTATAAAACATGAAATAGTATTTTTCAGTTCACAATTTTCTGAATAATAGTGCCATTAGATAATGCAGTTTTTGGTATGATTAATGCCTGATATTTTCTACAGTTGTCTGTGGAATTCCTGTTGTGGCAATAGCATAGTGAAGGAAAGTCTTTGCAAAGTTTTTTATATCTTCCATTTTTATCTACTTTTTAGTCATTTTATATTTACTGGTAAGAGTTGAAAGTGTATTGCATGTTATTTAAAAAAAACCTTTATAAGTGAAATAAAGGTCATATTTGATACTAATTTTTCGGAGGATTTGATGAGTTTCAGATGAATTAAAGAAAATAAAATTTAGCATAGCAATTTAAGAGAAGAAAATTGTATTCAAATTGTACTCTCAAAACTTAATTTTTATGATTCAATTTTTTTGTAATGATAAAATATTATAAATGAGCAATCTTTTTATATTATATTTGATTCATAAAAATTAATTATTAAGATACATATTTAAACTCTCATTAAAATTTTAGATACATGACTATAAATAAATTTATTTATAATACTCTAAATTCATGTAATTCAATATTCATCAAGTGAAATTTTATTGATTTCAAGTTAGTGTGAATGTTAATTAATTGAGAATCAATAACATAAATTTTATAAATGACAATAATTATATATTATTTATTACATATCGAAAAACGAAAAGTAAAGTATTATCAAAATCATTGAATTGTAGGAACGTTTAAATCGTTCAAAAAATATTCTCCTTTGATATGATATTTTAATATATTATAGTTTAAGAGCAAATATTAAAATAAACTGGATAGTGTGAACGATGCTTTTTACTTCTTATTCATATTTTTACGTTTTCATAAAAAATGGGCATTTATTCATGGTATGAATTTCTGTGTATTTTGAAAATTTTCATGTCCCACCATTTCGGTTGGGCATTATAGTAAGTGGGGTTTCTTTCGGCTACGGGAATCAGTAAGAGTGATAAATATCTGAAAATATTCAACTTTTTCTATTTTATTTTTTATTTTTTGAGACGACGGATAAATTTTACAGTTGTTGACACGCATGGTTCAGTAATGAATGCTCAGATGGATATACCCCACTCAAATTGTTTGCTTTCGACCTTTCTAATTCACTCCATGCAATCCCCTAGAAAATTTAAAAAAAAATACACCATTAGTCCTAAATATATAGACTTGCTTCGTTTTTTCACACGGATTAAAAAATTCTCTTTAATATCATTGAAAAATTAATTTTGTCCAAGATCTCTTTTAGTTAAACCCTATTTAATTCTCAGTATGTAATAGTAAATTATTGTTGGAATTAATAAAGGATTTGAATGATTTAATTTGAAGAAGAAAAAATGAGAGTAGATCCATATTTCCAAGAAGTGGCATATGTGTGTATTTGAATGGTTTCAAGAAGTTGGTATATTAAGTGAGAAAAATTGAATAAAGGTATATTGGTAAAAGGACAAAACAAAATATTCTAAATTAGGAAACAAGCCTATATATTTGGTATAAGAGAAAAAAAAAACTCATCCTATATAATTAAGACGGATGGAGTCTATATAATTAAGACAGATGGGTAAATAAATAAAGAAGATTTTGATTTTGTTTGTAACTTTTTACAGCATTGTCTAGTATTACGTATCATACGTACAATTTTACAAAATGTTCGTGTACGGTAGAAATACTAACAGTGACTTGTATCTTTTATTGAAATTTGTTCTTTTTCTTTACTTTGGTCACTCAATTAAATTCAATTAGTTTCTTTAAGGCAGGGGCGGAGCCAGCACCCAGCGAGTTATGAAGGACGCATGTAATGGCTTATATATATATGGTGGCTGTGTACTAGCCTGGATCCGCTCTAACTCACTCAAATTTCTAGATTTGTTACTGCTTTAAGGATATGTTTGACGTAAATGAACTCTATGTTGATCCTATCATATTTGTCTTTCACATTGCACAATTTGTTAGAAGAATTAAGATTTTAACTCAGTAATTAAACTCAAACGTGGAAAGAACTTAATTTTCACAATAGAATAAAATAGTATTCAGTGACTAATGTGAAATTTTGCTGTGAGCTTTGCCTGGATAAGCGAATGTTTTTACAAATTTATAAATTTTGTACTTGACTTCCAAATATTCTGATGCCGATTTTTATTTTCAAGTTAGGTTTGTTATGCAATATTGTATCGTGTTGTATAACTATGATCATAGGTATTTTTTTTTTCAATAAATTATTTTTAGTCGGTAAAAGTTTGGGAATATAATTATTTATTTATTTTTGGAATGTATAAATACTACAAATGCACGTAATGCTTATACGCATTGATTGTTGCTAATCTACAACTATAGCTAACTATGTTTTCTTATATCTTACACTATGTCGATCTTATCTTGCGAGTATTTATTAATTACAAGGACAATAAATATTTCTAAGCAAAAAATATTGTGGAGGAAGAAATTAAAGGGCTGATTGGTAGTGATTATAAGAATTGATTTTTTGATCGTTAGAGAGTTCTACGTGTAAGTGAAGAAGTCAAAAATAACGATTGAAATAGTGAAATAAAGATCAAAAATTAATTTTTTTGGGGGAAAAATTGCTAAAGAAGGGGGGGCTTAAATTAATATATCAAAAAAAAATAAATTTACAAGATGATTGGGATAAATTCTCAAAATATAGATTAACTGCCAAAACCTACATGGGCACTTTCAAAAACAGAACTTTAAAACATTACTCTAGTCAAAGGATATTACTGTATCACTTAGTGGATTTTAATATTAACACTGTTTACCTTTTAATTTTCAAAGTCAAATATTTCACGCAAAAAGAAGATTTTTGGTGTCCATTTCCTTTCTTTATTCAACGTTTATTTTCGTAGTCAAATTGCGATTAAAATATACCTTGGAATAAGTCTATATTTTAGTAAAAAATCTTGTACATGAAGGAGGGCAATATATCAAAACTCAAGAAGTCCAATTGAATTTGGATTCCTAAATTGTGTCCTACTTTCCTAAGGCTTCAAGATTTATTTATTCCCCAAGGACCACTAAGAATAGAAAATGACTCGCTTTCACAAAATAATATCAGTGGCACAAAAGTCAAGGCTGGAGATAAAACAAACAAAAACAAAAGTTCGAAATTCTAAAAATATTGAAAAGAGATCTGCTACAGAGAAGTGGGAGGGGGACAGGGTCGAGGGGCATGACACCGGCCCTTGATTTGAATTTTTAAAATGCAAATTAAGGGTCGAGGTCGCGCCACATCGGCCTTGTCCCCAATCCCTGTCCCCTCCCCCGTCTCTTTAGCATTTATGTGCTGAAAATTAACTCAGATTTCGTTGTTACTTCATGACATGCGTGTGAACTCACGAGACACAGATTTGCCTGTTTATACGGTTGACTTTTTAAGATATGTCTTAGGACATGTAAAATTATGATTCTATTGAAATGAAGTCCTAATCCACTTTTCACACATTTGTTAGAGCGTTCTGTACAACCATTTGAAATATTATAAGTGTTTTGAGGCCGAGATCCAACTTTAATAGAAGAATAATGCTTGTGGTATATCGAGATATTCAACGGGATGTCCAAAATGGACACCCAGCGTCTCGGTATTGGTCGAGGCGTCGGTGGGCCCCGACGTGGCAGGCGCCTCGATCAATGTCGAGGCGCCGGGTGTCCATTTTGGACACCCCGTTGGATACCACAATGTACCCATAAGATGATTGTTAATAGAATTATCGTCATCAATAAAGTTTTGTCAACTCAATTGTGACTTTTTTCTCATCAAGACATCACGTTGAAATAAATATATATAGAATACATAAATAAAAATGAACATTAATGCTCTTCTTCTTAATATCTTGGTTTTCTATAAAATCCATGATTTAACTTAAAAGTGAGCTCATATTTGTATTTATGAATATAAAAAAATTTGATGTATTCAAAGAAAATGTGAAACTGGAGTTAGTACAATTCAGAAGGGCAACGTGATAAAAATCTATCAATTATACTCGTTATAATCCGGATAGGTTTGAAACCACTTTGTTAAAAGCGGAATAGTTTGAATACCAATTTGTTGAGAATTCAGCCAAATAATTAAATGACGAGAATGTATGGATAATATGAAAATAATGGATTGTACAACAAACAATATTTATGTGAAAGAAGAAGATGATTTATGATACCAAGAAACTAAAATTCTCTTTACAAAATTTAATTCTCTCAATCTAAATCAAAACTATTTTCTCAAATTTCTAATGTATACAACAATTATCTAATTTTTATGTTGAGCCTACACATTGTGGAGTACTTATAGGAGCCAAATATTGGAGTTATGTATGAAATATAACACAAAGACCACATAAAAAAACCAACTAAGAGAATTCCTTCTGAAAAAGCGGCGCGGTGACGCTTCCAAGGGCTGGCATCCCTTGCACGTTGTCGGTGCTTAGGCACCGTGACCCGCCACCTATGCACCTTGTTTCGGATCCAATATTTTCAAAACACTTTTTTATGCATTCAAAATCCTTATCCTAATCAAACTCTGAATTCATGATGAAATTTGATCCCTTATTAAGCCAAACTTCCAAACCAACATTATTTAGGCTTCCTCCATGAATTAAACTTCCAAATCACATGAAATTTGAATCACAAACATAACAAATTTCGCATTGACACAAATTCCTTAGCAAGGAATTAAGTTTTCACTCTTCAAATCATTCTCCAACTCTTCCATCATACCCTTCCGAGCACCCTAAGTCCATGTCGAGCATCCTTAGCAACTGTGAAATAAATTCAAGCCATGCTAACATTGCTCGAATCATCCCCGTTCACCTTTATCTCTAGCCGAGTCAACAAGACTACTCGAATCACTACAAGCACTTTCAACTCCACTTAAGTTGTTAAACCACCTCAAATCACCATGAGCAACATGATCAACAAGATCACAACTAGCTTTTATCTGAGCTACTAGAAGATTTTTCAATATTATTGTTCGAATCATCGCAAACAACCCAATCACAACTGACTCTACCCGAGTCACCGCTCATCAAACCATAAACTGTATAACCAAAACTTTCTCCTTCCCCTTAACATAATTTGAGCACTTTTGCTAACTTTCAGAACTCCACTTCGATAGGTATACCATACCTTTTTTAATCGAGAGTACTCAAAGAGATTACATTCTTGTTTATACCTAGAACATCTTGAACTTGGCCAAGTATCCTAACTGCCCCATCAAACATTTTGATTTTGACATTACCAATCCCAACTATTTTACAAGACTCATTATTTTCCATCATCATAGAACCCCATGTAACTGTTTTAGATGATGAAAACCAATCTCCGTTTAGACATAGGTTTGAAGTCACCATCGGTAATTGCCAATAGATCTCCATCACTACGATCTTTTTCTATAAGATTGGAATCATCAAAATTTCCTGGTTGTCCCTTCCGATCTATAGTAGCAAACTTGTTTCGCCACTCATAGCAATCCCTTTCCATGTGCCCTTGTTGTTGCAATACCAACAAACTATATCAATGTTGCTATCCTTGACTCTACCCCTTTCTTGACCATCTGTCTTCCTCTCACGAATAACAAGACCCTCTGGCTGGGCCTCAGATTCGAGGCCAAATGCTTCATTTTCTCCTTTGTATAAAAGGCATCATATACCTTGTGAATAGTAAGAGTATCCCGACAATATAGAATGGTATCTCTAAAAGTTATATATGCAGGTGGCAATGGACATGACAATATCAGCCCTAAATGCCCTTTATCATACTTGACCTCCATGGTCTTCAAGTCGACGATTTTCTTGAACACCGACAAATGATCTTTCAAAAATCTACCTTTCGTCAAGCAACAAGAATAAAACCACTACTTCAAGTGTAACTTACTTGTCGACTTTAAGTGTAACTTACTTGTCGAGCTCTTTGTCATACAAAGCTACTCCAATTTTAACTACAACCCAGCAGAACTTTTCTCCTTTATCACGTCTTGAAGAATTTGATTAGAAGGATGAAGGTGTATTTGTCATAGAGCTTTCCGATCCTTCCATTGCTTCCCCTCCCAGTCATTGTTGAGGGCATTCTATCTATCCCCACAAAGCATCATTAACGTTCAACTGAGCAAGAACCACTCGCATCTTGATCTGCTACAAAGAGAATCTACTGTTGCAATCCAAAAGCGAAATCTTGAATTTCATAGTTGCCATTCCTGAAACAATTGACATTGCTTCAACCTCTCTTTAATATCCAATTTGGACCTTTCAAGAACCCACCAAAAAACCTTCATCTCTGAAAATAATAAATCACACAACAAATCAGATTTTTGTGAAAGAAGAAGAGAATTTATTATACTGAGAAACTAAAATTGTCTTTATAAAATTTAATTCTCTAAAGTTTCTAATGTAAATAACAATGATCTAATTGTTATGTTAAGCCTTTCAAGGGCCTACAAATTGTGGTGTATTTATAGGAGTCAAATCTTGAAGTTGTGGATGAAGTAGAACACAAAAATCGCATAAAAAAACCAACTAGGTGGCCTTACTGCCTCCCCTGCACACTGCAGATGCTTAGGTGGCACGACTCGACGCCTAGGCGTCCCATTTCAAACCCAATATTTTTGCATCATTTTTTCATCAATTCCAAAGTTCTTATTCCAATCAAACTCCAAATTCATGATGAAATTCAATCCCTTATCAACCCCCGAACTTCCAAACCAACATTATTTAGGCTTTCTCAATGAATAAAACTTCCAAATCACATGGAATTTGAGTCACAAACTTGAATCCTCTTTCTGTAGAGCGTTTATTGGGGGCGTTTATGTTTTCAAATTAATTCCCATTTTTTCTTAGCGTGCCATCAAAATATGGGCGCCCTTCAAGAGCAGAAACGTTGAAATCTGATTCCATGTTTGAGCTCTAAATGTATATTCAAATTATCCATTTAAACATTTTTGCTGATACCATGTTGAGACTTAAATTTCTATCTTAAAATACTTAAAATGCAATGAATAATTTTATCCTCAACAAAATTTAAGTCAGCTGCATATAAATTGTATGCTTTAGTAACAATCAAGAGGAGGGTTTTCGTATAAGGAGGACGACTGCGCTCCAAACTTTTTGTGAGGTCGTTAACCATGTTTACCAATAACTAAGGTATTGCTAGGGACCTGCAATATGGAAGAAATTTCGAGGGGTGTTACATTTCATCAAATGATTTAGCGAAGGTTAAAACTTAGCTCAAATAGTAAAAGCAAAGCCTTACCAGACTGATGGCCAGGGTTCGAGCATCGAAATCTAGATCCTCTTTAGATAAAAAATGATTTAGGACCTACATTAGAAATTTAAACTTAGCTCAACTAGTAAAAGTAAAGCCTTACCAGACTGATGCCCAGGCTTCGAGCATCTTTATCGGAGGGGCAAAATCTTGATCCTCTTTAGATGAAACAATTTATGACCTACATTAGCAATTTAGCGTACATGAGGACAATGAAGACTATTATGAAGAGTTAATAAAGTACCTAACTCAACATATGTGAGACAAAGTATGACGAGACCACACGACATGGATCTTATCTACTCAAAATCCAACTTCTATGCAGATCTGATCTTTTGCCATTGGCCTTTCTCTTGTCTAATTTACCCTCTGTAACCTCTTTATCAATCTTCAGAGTAAAAATTTCCAAAGAACTGACCAAATCTTACACTGCATTAAAAGAAGGCAATTAATGGCCAGAGATATGTCCTTTTACCCATCAATTGCCCATTTTCTCAACCACCAAAAGATTATTCAATTTGTCACATATGTTCGCAAATATCTATGCTGTTTGTGAGCAATCAAGAAACTATAGATTCACGAGAAGCTTTAGTTAAAATCAAAGTTTCAAACCCAAGATCAGAAATTGAAAATTTCCAAAGTTAAAACTGCATTCAAGTAGCCATCGTATCAAGATTGTAAAGAAAAACAGGAAATAACTGCATGTAGGATATAGTATTGTATAAAAAAGAAGGTTTTGTTGTTTGGTGTAATACTATTGAGTACTTCGTATTAAATATGTCTGGATTAGAAAGGACGGAGAGAGTAACTTATGTTCACAAATATCTCTAGACAATAAAGAAATGCACAATCACCAGAAGCTTTGGTGAGAGACAAAGTTTCGAAATCAAGACCAGCTATTGAAACTACACAATTTAAAATCACATTCAGGTTATAAACACCTGTATTATAATACCAAGACATTGTAAGAGAAAAGGGGCATAAATTGCATGATTATTATGTGTATTCGATCTCATTAAAGGAAAAGAAATTTATCATTGTTGACTGTCGTCGTAGCGTATAACAGTGAGTCGTACCGTGTCTCAAATATATCTAGATTATACACGGTGGGAAGAATAACATATATTCAAATATTTGTGCTGTAACATATATTCAAATATTTGTGCTGTTTGTGGGATTTTAAGAAATGTATAATCACCAGAAGCCGTAATGAGAGACAAAGTTTTGGACTCGAACAGTTATGAACATTGATGTAGGTAGCATTGTACTGAGACCCTGTAAGAAAACTGTACATTCATAGATGTATAAGGAGAATTTACGAGTGAGCGATACGAATTGTTTGAATTGACTGTTTCGAATATAATAGTTTCTAATTTATTTATGGTCAGATACATGAATTATGTTTCCATTAGTTCATCACTGTACCAACCACTGCACGACATATTAAAAACCTGCACGCCCCCCAGGGCACATCCAAGTTGGCGGAACAATCACATTGGGGGGCTCTGGAACCAAGTGTGGGGAGTTCGATTCCTGGTTGGAGCAGCCAAGTGATGTAATAACCAGAGGAAACTCGAACAGTTATGAACATTGATGTAGGTAGCATTGTACTGAGACCCTGTAAGAAAACTGTACATTCATAGATGTATAAGGAGAATTTACGAGTGAGCGATACGAATTGTTTGAATTGACTGTTTCGAATATAATAGTTTCCAATTTATTTATGGTCAGATACATGAATTATGTTTCCATTAGTTCATCACTGTACCAACCACTGCACGACATATTAAAAACCTGCACACAAAAAAACTTCAAGTGGCTTTTGAATTCTTTGCTATTTCTAGGATCATCAAGATAATTTATAACAGAACACGAAAATCAGCAAGGTTAAGCCAAAAATGAAGACCAGTGGCGCCCTGACTATAGGTGGGATAAGAAATTGCCTAAACACCTCGCTTTGGTGAGGGCCCCAAATTATTTCAAGATTAATTGGTTGGTTGAAGAAAATTGAAAATAATATTTATGAAATTCTTTAGAAAAGAATTATTATATGCAAAATAAAAATTGAAAATACAAAAATCTTTAAAAAAAAACATATAAATGACATAAAACTTAGTGTAATGTTATAAATGACTCATTTAATTCCACCTATCATTTAATGTCAGGCCACATAGCAGCGTCACTCTAAAAATTACAACATACATTTTTTTGTCACATAAATATATAACAAACATTATTCCCTCTCTCATAACTAATTTGACCCTTTATTTTCCAAACATTCATTTTCTTTTCTTGACCAAATAAAAGGTTTTTTATTTTTATTTTTTATCTCTTCATATTCCACATCCACCTGTAACCCATAATAAATTTTTCAACCCAACAAGAATAAATTAACTCCCTCTAAATTAAAATTTTGAAGATTCAATTTAGCTAATTGGTCTGGTCTTACTGTCTTTGTTATAGTGTTACATGTTTCTTTCTTTCTCCTTTATCTTCAGAACATATACCATAGAGTACATAGGTTATTATTATTAATGTTTTGCTTTAATTTCATGATAATATCGTTTTTAAATGTTTGTTGAAGATACGTTGAATTTAATAATTCTTCGTCCATGTTCATACTTTTTATTTGTAAGTTAATTTATTATGTATTAATATAAAATTAGACGTTCATTTGTATTTGAACGTCATTTTTATTATTTTGTTACACTATCTCTCATAGTCAATGTTCTTCAACTTTGTATATAAATCACTCAAATGCATATTCGATTTTGTTTGAAATAGTTACAAGAAGAAAATGATCAAAGAAAAGAACAATAGTTGCAAGAAGAAAATGATTAAAGAAACGAACAGACCACTTTGCCATTGCATTGTAATTTTGTTTACTAAACTTCATTTATAATTTGTATTGCATGTTGAAATTTGAAATTTTTTATTTTCCGCTTCAATTCTGGAATTTAGTTGTTTGTATTAGATTCTTCATATTATATTAAAATTGTATATAATAAGACTTAAATATAGGGGCCCATATTTAAAGTTCACATAAGGCCCCAGAATATGAGGGCTGGCCTGATGAAGACCAGAAGATCTGATAGCAAACTTGGGAAAGCATGCACTTTACTTTAAAAATCCAAAAATAGTGTGCATTGCACATTGATTACGACTAGTTTTTAAAATATGTGAATGTATCAATCATTCCATTGTATTTAGAGAACTAATATTAAAGTAACAAATTTAGTCAGTGATGAATTTCACGCTATAGAATGAATCACTAAGGGAAATTACGGTTTTAAAGTTTAGGACCACTATTAGGGGTTTGGCTTTGTTGTTTGCATGAAGTTCAATTTTTTAGACTTGAATTGGATGTATGCCACTATGTTGTTCTATCCCTTTTAAGTATATTGTGTTCGACAGGAGGAGGTTAAGCGCTTCTTTCGAAGTAAGTTTTGTTTTTTTTCCTCGTAATAAATAAATAGTAGGTTGACACCAAATAATAGAATTAATGTTTATCTCAGAGTCCACAAATTTATTGTCTTTCCACAAGGAAATTCCTGGGAATTTACAGAAAATTACAAAGTAAAATTATTCTATACTACTAGGCACTTTAATTAGGCCATCAATAGCCTTGACAAAATGGCACAAACAATTATTCAATTACATTAAAGCGAGGAAATTAAGTGTCTCGGAATAAATTAACATCTTCGTTTTGCCCTTCAAAGATCTGGGGGATACATACCCAACTTATTAAAGACTTGTGGACAATTTGGAAGGGCCTTTTTCTTGAAGAATCCAAGAGGTTTTATCGTGCGTGTGGTACCATTTACTGTGTTAAGCATAAATCTCAACGATGGTTTTACCCATCCTTCAATAGGGATTTCATCACAATCTTTTCTGCTACTTGAAAGCAATTTGATTTCACAAAACTCGTGCTCGTGATCGCGTTCAATGAGCATGCTATAGAGTCCTTCTGCTCTTGTATAACCTACCTCAGTAAATGTTATATTTCCTTTCTTACCATCTTTGCACTGGAGACGTACACCAGCACCTATAAGTCGAGATTTTAATTATCAATTATGAATTGTACCTATTATGGTTCAGTTTCCCAACAACACATATCATGCTATAAAGAAGATGCATGAACGCACAACAAAGGAATTCTTAAAAACGTGCATTAATTTAATGGGATTATTGATATATGGTTTTATTGAAATTATTGCATGCTCAAGTTTTAAAAATAAAAGAGAAATGATATGTGATATAAAGTTTAAAGCGTCTTTAAATATATTTCTTAACATATCTTCTCATGTGTGCAAATTCATGTGCCTCGTAAGTGTACAATTTACTTTAAACTAGTGGCTGCAATTTTAGATGTTCGTTCTTTAATATCATGTTGAATTGCCTCATAAACTGTTAGATACGAAAGTTCAGCAACAATTGAAGCATCAAAATCAGCTTTTGCTGAAATTTTACAAATGTCGGGACAATGAATTCCACCTCAATAGCCATTTTTGTTAAATAACATGGAAAAGCAAGATGCGGCATGAGTAGCATTTTATATGTACTATAATTATATACCTGGGATGAACTCGCTAAGTTCAGTAATGAATCCAGCACGACATGTGTCGCAATAAATTTGTCCCTGAATGTGGAATTGAGAAACTGGGGGCTGGGGTACATCTTCCGAGTAAACGAAGCCAGAAAGGGACAAGAAGCATAAAGCTATAAGGAGGAGAATTGAAACTTGGATAAGCTTTACCATATTTCTTGGGTATTTTTGTTTAGGACGATCGAAAAAAAATTTATTTGTGTTTTAGACCTACTCAATATTCTTATTTATAGGGAGGTTGGTTGGTTAATATTCAGTAGACAGTTATTTCTATGTGGTCAAGTTGAGTATCTATTCATTATTTTCTGGATCTTAATTTAGAATCTTGAAACCGTTTCCTATATTTAACAAATGTGTTTTCTAATTTTTTAATTACTTTCGGAAATTTTAAAGAAATTTTATGCACGAATCATGAAATATTTTATTAGAGGCTGTAATTAAACTAAGAATGACACGCATGACGAAACACACTAAAATTTTATTTATACTGTGTGTTATATTTAGTGCTCAATTGATGTTAAATAGTTTTTTATTTTTATATTTTTTGAAATTGAATACTGAATAAATACATTATAGTAAACATGAAGCTGTAACTTTATCCTTTTTTTTCCAAAATTATTTCTTATGTGTCTTAATCTTCTTCACAAAAACATTTTCATATCGTGTTAGGTCCTATCAAGTTTTACACTTCGTTTCTCAAGCTCCCCCCAAAGTACAAGGTAAAATAGAAATCCCACAAAGGAAACAACTGGTTATTCATTTATTATAAGTACGGAATTCTCTTTAGACTAAATTTCTCTTGTGAAAAGAGAAACACACGTAGTTTATCATTTGGCTAGAGGCATTAGTCCGAACATTGGCGTAAGTGGAATATGTTAAAATTTGAGGTTCCATTTTAAAAGATCAATCTTGTTAAGAGGAGTATCCTAAGATCTTATAAGTTGGTCTATGTTTTCATCTTTATTCAATATAGGATCTCAAAAAATCAACCTTGTTAAGAGGAGTAACTCAAAACCTTATAAGTTAGTCTATATTTTGATCTTTATTCGATATGGAAGTATCTCTTGACATGCCTCGCAAGATGGTGGTTTGTTAGAACAGATCAATTTTGAAATCTGTATGCTCATTTTTTATTCTTAATCGGATTGAATTGCTTGTTAAAGCTTAATAGACTA
Organism: Olea europaea var. sylvestris; assembly: GCF_002742605.1. Lineage (NCBI taxonomy): Eukaryota > Viridiplantae > Streptophyta > Magnoliopsida > Lamiales > Oleaceae > Olea > Olea europaea. Next base: position 227,006 of record NW_019231083.1, read on the forward strand.
AGATACCATGTTAAGACTTGGGTCCCATATTAAAAGATCAACATTATTAAGATGAGTAATCCAATACCTTATAAATTAGTCTATATTTTCATCTTTATTCGATGTGAGATTATATCTCTTAACAGTTAACAATATATTCATAATACAAGCAATTTGTTTAACACCTGCAAGCACGTGAGCCAATGACAAATGACGAGTCTGAGAGCAAAAGTCATCAATTCCACCACGAGCAACCATTTTTTAGCCAAAGATAATCGCCGGTTTCAACACAGGAATCTCACCGTACACAAGATCAAATTCACTGGGCATGATGCTTCTTTGGCGCGTTTCCAATCAATTTTAACAAGGATTTCAGTGTCCTCATGTAATGCATACACAATAAAAATCATGTACAGATGTGTTTAAGATTACTATTTCAAAATTTGTGAGTCCAATTCCGCCTCTCAGAGTCTTGCACCACGGATCATCTAGGAAGCATCGACGCAACATGAACATGTTGACACACAAATTTTCAAAAAAAAAAAAAAAAAAAAAAAAAAACCCACCCAAAATTAATTTATTTGTGGTTAAAAAATAAGGAAAAGTTTTTGATATGCGTGTAATATTATTTTATTGAAAAATATGTGATTGAAATGATGTCAAATCTCTGTTTAAGAATGTATTTTTTTGGAATAATGTGGCTCAAACATGCCTTAGAAGAAATGTCAACAATTTGTTATCGAGATAGTCAATCTACAAATTTAATATTTGCAATTTCGTCAATCTTTCAATAAAACCAAAAAATAAATTTTTTAAGACTTAAAAATTTTTAAAAACAGCGTGCACTGCACATTAACTATGACTAGTTTTTGAAATATGTAAATATATTGACCATTCCATTGGATTAAGAGAACTAATAATTAAAGTATTAACTTTGGCCAGTGATGAATTTCACGTCATAGAATCAGTAAGTGGAGTTATGATTTTGACTTGGTTTTACCGCATGACGCTCAATTAATTTTTAGAATTAAATGGTTTGTGTATTACTAAGTTTATATATATTATTCTTATCCTTTTTTCGTATATCGTGGTGTACAGGAGGTAAACTGCCTCATTCGAAGTAATTTTGGTTTTTTATTCCTAATAAATAAACAGTAGGTTGACACCAAATAATAGAAGAAAATTAAAATATATATTGCAATTATTTTCATAATCTACAAATTTTTTTGTCATTCCACAAGGAAATTCTTGGGAACTTACAGAAATTACAAAGTAAAATTATTCTATGGTACTCGGCACTCTAATTAGGCAATCAAAAGCCTTGACAAATGGCACAAACAATTCTTCAATTACATCAAAGCGAGGAAATTAAGGATCTTGGAATAAATCAACATCTATTTTTTTTTAATTTTTTTTTTGCTCTTCAAAGATCTGGAGGATACATACCCAACTTATTAAAGACTTGTGGACATTTTGGAAGAGCTTTATTCTTGAAGAATCCAAGAGGTTTTATTGTGCGTGTGGTACCATTTACTGTGTTGAGTATAAATCTCAATGATGGTCTTACCCATCCTTCAATAGGGATTTCATCACAATCTTTTCTGCTGCTCGAAGGCAAATTGACTTCACAAAACTCGTTTTTGTGATCGCGTTCAATTAACATGCTATAGAGTCCTTCCGCTCTCGTGTAACCTACCTCAGTAAATGTTATGTTTCCTTTCTTACTGTCTCTACACTGGAGACGTACACCGGCACCTAGAAGTTTAAATTTAAGTTATAAATTATGAGTTGTATATATCATGGTCCAGTTCCTCAACAACACATATATCGCCAAAAAGAAGATGCATGCATGCACAATAAAGGAATTCTTATAACCAAGCATTCACTTAATTTGGCTATTGAGATAGGGTTTGTATTCTAATTATTGCATGCTCACGTTGTAAAAATAAAAGAGTGATATGTGATATGAAGTTTAAAGCACCTTTAAATTTAGTTCTCAACACATCTTTCACGTGTCCAGACTTATTTTAAACAATTGGCTGAATTCTAGATGTTTGTTCCCTAATAGCACGTTAAACTACCTCATAAGGAAGTTTATCAACAATTGAAGCATCAAAATCATCTTTTGCCAAAATTCTTCAACTATGGGGACAATGAATTCAACCTCAATAGCCTTCTATCTCTCTCTGGTAACATGGAAAGCAAGATACAATATGAGTACCATTTTGTACATATTATAATTATATGCCTGCGATGAACTCGCTAAGTTCAGTAATGAATCCAGCACGACATGTGTCGCAATAAATTTGTCCCTGAACATGAAATTGACAAACTGGAGGTTGGGGAACGTCTTCTGAGTAGATGAGGTTAGGGAGGGATAGGAAGCTTAGAGTTACAACAAAGAAAATTAAAACTTGGGTAAGCCTTGCCATATTTCTTCAGTATTGTTGTTTATAAAGATCAAAAGAAAATTTGTTTGTGTTTTCTACCAACCCAACATTCTTATATATAGGGAGGTCAGTTGGTTAATATTCTATAAGCAGTTATATCTTTGTGGTCAAGTTGATGATCTATTCATTCTTTTTTATCTTAATTTAGAACCTTTTATCTTAATTTAGAACCTTAAAACCGTTTCCTATACTTAACAAATATGTGTTTTCCAATTTTTTTAATTAATTTTGGAAATTTTAAAGAAAATTTATTAAGAAATCATTAATACTTTATTAGGAACTACATAATTCAACTAAGAATGAAACTTAATTGCACGACGAAACAAACTAAAATTTTATTTGTGAATATATGTGTTATTTATAGTGTTCGATTGATGTTAAATACTTTCTTATATTTATATTTTTAAAATTGAATACTGAAGAATTATACATTACATTAAACATGAAATTATAATATTTTATAGATCGTTTCTAATGTGTGCAACTATTCTTTACGAAAACATTTCATATCGAGTTTTCTTAAGCCCTTGTTTGAGCCCCATTTTTCAATCAAAATACATTTTTCAACAGTGATGACATTATTTCAATCACATATTCTTCAATAAAATAATATTATACGCAAATCAAAAATTTTTTTTTTTAACCACATATTTCCCACGAATACACTATTCAAAAATTCATTTTCTTCACAAAAATAGGGCTCAAACAAGGGCTAAGTCTCTCCTCAAAGTTCAAGGTAAAAATGAAAATTCCACAAAGGAAACAACTAATTCTCCTCTTGCTTAGATTTGACACAAGTGCGAAATTATCTTCAGACTCGACTTCTTGATGTTACGAAAGAGAAACAGACAAAGATTTTCAATTGATTAGAGGCTTAGTCCAAAAATATAAAAGATTTTCCATTGTGACGGTGGCATTATTTCTTGGGTAGCATTGAGCATCTCTCACCCAAAAACTAGTTCAATAGGTGAGACTTTTCCTCACACTTATAAACTGAATACCAACCTCATTCACAATTGATGTGAGATAACTTCTACAACTTCCCCCTCACATATTGGGCTTTGTGGGAAACCAAACACATCTCCTCCCCACATATCGAGCCCTGTGAGAGACCAAACTCGTCTCCTCCTCACATAAACCTATATCTCCATGATTGTTGAACCGGAGACGATTGTTGGGTTGAGACTTGTTGATAAATCGGGCTATGATACCAATGTTGGATGGAATTGGATCTCTCTCACCCCCCAAAAACTAATTCAAGAGATACGACTTTTCCTCACATTTACAAATTGAATATCAATCCCATCCACAATCGATATGAAACAACCTCAACATTAGTGCCATATCCATCATGCAACCAATTTGTTTAAGCGATGCAAGCTAATGACCAAATGTTGAATGATGAGTATGAGAGTAAAACTCATCAACTCGACCGCGAACAAGCATTTTTCAGCCAAAAATTTGTTATGATGTTATAGGGATGTCAAAAGGGCCGAGCCGCTCGTAGGCTTGACAGCTTGGCTCGTGAAAACGGGGCTTGTGGGCGGCTCGAACTCATAAAATCACGAGCCGAGCGGGCCTCACCAGGAGGAGAGCCGAGCCCGCTCTTGGGCGAGCCCACGAGCCTGGA
>NW_019231083.1:231166-274675 GCF_002742605.1 Olea europaea var. sylvestris
CCCCAGCCACAATATTTAAGTGACAAAAACAGTCACTTTTTAAAAAAAATGACCAAACGGTCACTGAATTTTTTTCTTTTTTAATCCCCCCCAACTATAAATACCTCTTCCCCCAAAGATTTTTTTTCATATCAATTGCTACATCAAATCTCCAACTCTCTCAACTCTCTTTTATTATATCAATTATCGAGTTTTTACTCTCTTGTGCTAAAAAATATACAACATCAATTCAATTTTTACAGTTTATTAGTTACAATTTCAATTCATTCAATTCTCAATTCTCACAATCTCACTATATTTATATTCTTCTAGTTAAGATTTTATCATAAACAATCAAACAAATGGATCAACGTTCATTTGTTGAAAACTTGTTCGATACAGGATGTGGGCCACATCATGGCGAATCGCGTAAGATGTCGCAAAGTCAATTTCCAAATAAATTTGCCAGTCTAAATGATCTATCGATAGCTGAAGATGTTCACATTCACGGTCAGGGAAGCCACAATCCAATTGATTTGGATGATATTAACGTTCCCGAAACGGAACATGAGGATGAAGATGCTGAATTAAACATCCTAGATGCGAAGGGAAAGCGAAAGGCCAAAAAACAAGCAAAATGTTGGGATTACTTTAAATTGATTTCAATGGAAAAAGTCGTCGATGACCTTGCAGAATCTAAAATAGTATGTTAATACTGCCAACAAAGATTGGCGTGGCAAAAATGAATTGGTACCACCCATCTCAACCGCCACTACAAAGTATGTGCGGCCAGACATGGATTTCTTCCAACTGGTCAAACACAATTGCAATTTGGCAGTCCAAGCGTCGGTTCTACAACTTCACCCTTATCCACGTGGGTGTACTCGGAAGACAATACTCGAGCCAGAATGGTGAAATTTGTTGTCGCCACTGAGTTGCCTCTGGCTATTGCAGACAACCAACACTTCGTCTCGTTCGTGAAAAAATATCTATAACCGAGGTACGTTAGGGTAAGTCGAAACACTATTCGTGCCGATACAATAAATTATTTCAATAATTCAAAACAACAATTAACTATGAATTTGTAACAATATGGGAGTGTTATATCTTTAACTTCTGATATATGGGAAGGGGTTAATAAAAGAGCATATATAGCTGCAACTGCACACTATATAGACCCACTTTGGTGCATGCATAAGAAAATTATTGCTTTTAGAATTATTGAGTTTCCTCATAATGTTAATAACATATATAATGCTATTATCAATATTGTTAGAGAATATTGTTGCGAGACTAAAATTCGATCTTTTACTTTTGATAATACTAGTATTAATAAGGTAGTCGTCGATAAATTGTGTAGGACACTTCAATCTGATTTTGGTGGGTATTTATTTCATATTCGTTGTGTGTGTCATATCTTGAATTTAATTGTGCAAGATGGTTTAAAACATATAAATGATGAACTTCAAAGGATTAGGAATGCATTAGTATATATTACGATCTGTCCTAATAGAAAACAAGAATTTGAAGATTTTTGTGCCGAACTAGGGGTGACGATTGCTAAAACATTTGTTAGTGACGTAAGCTATAGATGGAACTCTACTTACTTGCTATTAAAATCATGTGAATATTTCGAAAATTTAATAACTGACTTTTATAACAATAAACACGTTAGAAGTGATGATGATTGTATGTTAAATGAATCCGATTGGATTTTAGATTTGAAAGTTAAATGATTTTTGATATCTTTGTATGAGACCACAAAAATTTTATCCGGCGTTTATTATCCCACAAGCTGTATAGTTCTTGAACGCCTTTATATAATTGCAAGAACATTCTATAAATATAAAAATGATTCCGCTTTTAGTAAAATTATAATTGTTATGGAATTAAAGTTTAGAAAATATTGGGAATAACTGTCTATGTTATTTCATTTAGCATGCGCAATGGACCCCCGATATAATATTTTGGGAACTAAATACGTAATTGATCAAATCAATAAAGTTTTAATACTTGATACACCTACCACCTATAAGAATTTAGAGCAAACATTATGTGGAATGTATGATTTATATGCGGAAAGAATGAGTGCGAATGTTAGTCAGGTACCCTCTTTACCTACTCCTTCTGCTGAAATTGAAAAAGATGATATCGAAATAATGAATTTATTTCAAGACATTAATACATTTAGATATGATGTAACTGTAATGTGTTCATTTAGTGCCATGTCGTCTACATTTGCATCTTATCAAATATCGGCCGAAACTCAAAATGCGATGTCTGCCGAATTAATTGATTATTTCAATCATAATATGCCAACAGACAGAACAATTAATTAAAAGTTCAGAAGAAGTAATTGAATTCTGACGAAAATATGAAAGATGTTGGCCAATTATTTCTACAATTGCAAAAGATCTGCTGACACCTTCGGTTAGCACTGTTGCTTCGAAGTCTGTTTTTAGTGCAGGTAAAAGGGTTTTGATCGATGTTAAGAGCCGACTGAAAGAAGATGCTTTGGAAGCGTTAATGTGCGTAAAGGATTGACAGGACGCTCATTTTCGACTACAAGATAAATATGCTGAAATTGTATATCGTCAGGTAAGTAATATTTGATTTAATTATATTAATCATAATTTCTTTATTTTTTAATCGTTAAATTTAATTTTTTTTAAAAATTGTACACGTTACAACAAGTTGTTCGTATACAATTTTTAATTCCGTCTACTTAAAATTAATGTAGCCGGTCCAAGCCCGGATAAAGGTGGAGGGTTTACATTTTATCTACTTTAAAAAGAAATCAAAAAAATATATTTTTTGTAAATGCATTTCAAAAAATAATTCATCTTCATTATATAAATATTTTATACATTATAAAAAGTATTACAATATGATATAAATAAAAAAATAAAAAATTTATTTTCGTTAAATTATTTGTATTTTTTAACACTTTTTATTTTTTTAAAAAGTATTTTCTATTATTTCATTTATTTGTAAAACTCTTAAAAAAAAAATTGCCAAACCAACGAGCTCGTGGGCCGAGCCGAGCTCGTGCAATTAAGGTCCGAGCCGAGGCTCGACCCATTGCCGCCACCAATAAAGCAATTTGTACAAAATTAGATTACAAAAGTTGAGTTACAAAATGTGTTGACAAAATTCAGGCCATCGATTTCAAATGATTTAAAAATTTGTTTTTGAAATGATTTGTGTGGATGTGATTTTATAATCCAACTCTGCCAACCCCTTTGTAAGTATAGCATAACTCGACACCACTATGCTGTTATGTCCATGACTCCTTCTCAAAAACTTGGAAAGTTGACAGAAATCGGGAAGTTTATTGCAAGGAGGCACACACTATTCCAAGAATAAGCCACACAAAAAGGTGAAGTTTATTGCACAAAGTTATTAATTCAAGTAAACAATTAGGCAAATTTATCGATTTCAATCATCCCATTTAGTTTGTCTCCCGCAAAATCTCCCAGTATAACGTACTTGTGTGCTAAATACAATCTAGACAGAACCAATGTGCTAAATACAATCTAGACAGAACCAAAATCTCATTAAAAAAACGAGGAGAAAAATAAAAAGGATGGTCATCCTTGTGAATGTTCAAAAGTTGAAAAAACCCTTTTTTTTTTTTTTTTTTAACTCAAAATTAAGAAAAAAAATAAGTGTGTGTGTGTATATATATATATCTCGCAAAATGCAAAAGTAGAGGAGAAAAACAAGGACCTTATTCGAAGGGTCATCCCTGTGCAGAGAGAAAATCCTAAAATTACTGCCATGCTTGCTATGACAGTCTTGAAGTGAAACTTCAATTTCTCAACTCGGAACGGCGAATCCACGGTTCGTCGGCATCTTCAGCGCGGTTCTGCGAGCCAAATAGTATCGATGGATCTCTATGCCACTATTGTCAATGAAACTGCTCAGGCAATTGCCTAAGTTTTCTCCGTCAAATCCGCGTCCATCCCATCAACATCTATAGCTTCTTTCCTCGTTTTTACCTGGAATAGATTTGTGGGTTCTTGAGTCATATAGGTTGGAAATTAGGGGAAAAATAATAATAATAAATAAATAAATAAATAAATAATATTAATAATAATAATAATGGGGGCTGGATTAATTCGATTTATGGGGGAAAATGTCAGGTTGGTATTATTTTAGTAAGGACCTGTTTGACACCCATTATTTGAAAAATTAAAGAGTGTTGATAGTGTTTTTGGAGAATGTGTGATTAAAAAGTAAGAAAACTTTATTGGTTCGTGTGTAGAATCTTTTATTGTGTGAATTTGTGGTGAAGAACGATACTATAACAAATAATTTAAAATTTTAAAGGTAGTCAAACAAGGGCTAAACATGATTAGTGGCTTCATAACAGCACAATCTTCTTATTTAGCCCTTGTTTAGTTTAAATAAAATTAAATTTTTAGTTGAATTTTGATATAAATTGATAGAATGTGTGATTAAAAGGTTGTTGATCTCATGAAATATGTATTTATAATTAATTGTTGACTTTGATGTGAATTTTAATTCACTCTTTAAATCGAACCAGACAGGACTTAGAAAAGAGCTTGACACAAAACCAAACGAATGCAAATTTTAACCCAATAGAGTGTAATCAATTCAGCCAACAAAATGGCACAAAACTTATTTTGGAAATTTGGTGAAATTTCAAAGGACATCACAAATGGTGAATGAGAGTTGTTTGACCGGAGAGCTCTTAGCACTATGAGACATACATTATCAAAGTCACACGCATAAAATTTAAAAGGCAATGAAGTCTCTCAAGGCAGCCTTTTCCAGCGTGTATGAATAGTCGTCAGCAATAAGCAAAGTTCATTTAATCAAAAAGTTGTTCAACATGAAGATGCTCAAAGGCGAAAGGTTTGGAGAGCACCTTAAAGATTTGGACATTTGGAGAACACCTTAAAGATTTGGACCGACAAAACACACTCAAAATCACTTTCAGTGATGAGGTTCGAGCTTTATTCATAATTAGGTAGATACTTGAAAGTTGAAAAGGCACGGTTACAGCTATCAATAACTTTGTCGAAAAGTCCCAATTGAGTTCTATGATATTGTAAGTATGATCTTGACCAAGGAGATTCGGAGACATCCATATTGTGTTCCACTTCGAGGAGCCACTTTGAACATGGAAGGCATAGATAGAAATTCAAATGGAAGTAACAGGCATGGAAGGGTCAAGTCAACAAATGGTTGATCAAGGTTGTGGCAAAGTCGGACACTAAAATTAGTTTACGACAACCATGAAAAGGGGAACTAGATAGAGGCAGATGTCTTGACAAAAGGAATAGATGATTCTTTGATATGCTATTTGGAGAGCAAGACACACCTTGGGTAATAGATTCAGGCGCATCTTTTCACGCCACCTCAAGAATACAACTTTTTGTGAGTTATATACTAGGTGATAGCAAAGGTATATATTGGTGATGACAAGCCTTGCAATGTGGTCGGCAAGGGAGAAGTACAAACCAAGTTAAATGGATCTGTGTGGAAATCGAAGGACTTGAGACATTCCAGACTTGAGAAAAAACTTGATTTCTGTCAACCGTCAAATGAATGTTATGTCACAATCTTCAATAACGATATCTAGAAGGTAACAATGCGTGCAATGAGTATTGCACGTGTCAAGAAGATTGACACTCTTTATATGACCACGAGGTTTCGCAGGGCAGTTTCATTGACATCTAACAAATTGAAAGAAGGATTCGATAATAATGTAATATTTGACAGGTTAAAATTTAAAAAATATAGGGGGAAAAGAGTAGTATGTGGCAATCAAACAATCTATAATATAATCATTCAATGAACAATAAGATTTCCAGTTTATATAATTTTCATATACTTCGAAAAAATGTCAATGGTTAGTGATCGAGATACTCAATGTACAAGTATTGAAAAAAAAAAAATAATAAAAAAAAAAAAAAAAAAAAAATATATATATATATATATATATATATATAAAGGCAATCTAAGTAGGCCATCAATGGCCTTGAGAAAAGGCACACAAAATTATTCAACTAACATCTTTTTGTTCTTCACAGATTTTGGAGGATACATACTCAACTTATTATAGACTTGTTCTTTACATCGGAAGTGTACACTGAAGCCTACCAGTCAAGATTTAATTTATAATTTATGTATTGTATCTAATATGATCCAGTTCCTTGACAACATATACACCACCATAAAGAAGATGCATGAATGCAAAACAAAGGAATTCTTATAACCAAGCATTCATTTCATTGGAATATTGAGATAGTGGATTGCACAAATATTATTGCATGCCCATGTCGTAAAAATGAAAAAGAAATGATAGTTGAGACAACGTTAAAGCATTTTTAAATTCAGTTCGCGTGCCTCTTTCAAGTATATCGTATTTTGAAGTAATTTATGTTTTTTCCTCCACAACCAAACAATTGAAGAAAATTAAAATATGTATTGCTGTTATTGTTATCCCACAATCTACAAATTTTATTGACTTTCTACAAGAAAATTCTTGAGAAATTACAAAGCAAAATTATTTTATACAAGGCACTCTAACTAGACCATCCAAAGCCTTGAAAACAGGCACAAAAAATTATTCAGTTACATTAAGTTGAGAAAATTAAGGATCTCATAATAAATTAAAGTCTTCTTTCTGTTCTTCACAGATTTGGGGATACATACCCAGCTTATTATAGACTTGTGGACGTTGTGGAAGAGCTTCTTTCTTGAAGAATCCAAGAGGATTTATTGTGCGTGTGGGTCCATTTACTGTGTTGAGCATAAATTTCTATGACGGTTTTACCCATCCTTTAGTAGGAAATTTGTCACAATCTTTTCTACTACTTGAAAGCAGTACGATTTCACAAAACTCATTCTTGTGATTGTGTTTAATGAGCATGCTATAGAGTCCTTCCTCTCTTGTATAACCTACCTCCCTAAATGTTATATTTCCATTCTTCCCGTCTCTGCACTGGAGGCGTAATCCGACACCTACAAGTCAAGATTTAAATTATAATTTATTGATTGTGTCTATGGTGATCTAGTTCATCAACAACAAATAAACTACCCCAGAGAACATGCACGAATACACAACAAGGGAATTCTTTTAACTAAGCTTCATTGGAATATTGAGATATGGTTTTTATTGTTATAATTGCATGCCCATGTTGTAAAAATAAAGGGAAATGATAAATGAGATGAAGTTTAAAACATATTTAAATTTAGTTCTTAACATGTATTCTCGTGTGTGCCAGTTCCAATGCCTGATAAGTGCACAATTTATTTAAAATAAGTAGCTGCAATTCTACATGCTTTTTCTCTAATAGCATGCTAACTACCTCATAAACTATTAGATAAGGAAGTACAATAACAATTGAAGTATCAAATTTAGCTTTTGCCGAAATTTTACAAATATTAGTATAACGAATTCAATATGAGAGCCTTTTTTTCAGATGACATAGAAAAGCAAGAAACAATATGAGATGTATTTTGTATGGATTATAATTATGTACTTGGGATGAACTCGCTAAGCTCAATAATCGAGCACGACATGTATCACAATAAACCTGTCACTGAACATAGAATTGAGAAACTGAGGGTTGAAAAAACATCTTCTAAGTAGACAACGCTAGGGAAAAAAGGAAGCATAAAGCTACAACGCAGAAAATTGAAACTTGGATAAGTTTTGCCATATTTCTTGGGTATTTTTGTTTAGGAAGATCAAAGGATAAATTGTTTGTGTTTTGTACTAACTCAACATTCTTATTTATAGGAAGATTCATTGATTAATATTTTGTAGACAGTAATTTCTATGTGGTCTAATCACTGTTCTAAAAGGTGCACATAGGTGTTGCCAATGCGCGATGCGCAACGAAAACGCGAAGTCACATGGCTTGGCGCCTTATTTAGCTGCCAACAGCAATCATTTATCACTATGCACACCTAGGCGTGGTTATACACACCTAGGCTCGCATAATTATCATTTATTTAATTGTTTTATAAATTTATTTATTTATTTCTTACAATTCTTCTAAGTTATAACTTAAATGTTGATTTTTTCACTTCGTCGATTCTAAATTTAAAATAGCTGATTGAAGCCTTGAACAAATGAAATCTTCCAAAAATTCCTATTTATTTACTATTTAATATTTACATTTGGAGCTTATTTTTATGTTGAAAATTTGGGAAAATGTATAAATTTGTTTTAGATCTTTGGTAAGTATTATTTTTAGTTATTACATGATTTTTTGATTGATTAAAAATAAAATAATATTAAAATAAGAAAACGTATTTTTACGTTTTTTTATACCTATGCCTTGCTTAAGCTCGCTTAGCCTATAACTTGGCCTCAATGCATCGTCACGCATTACGCCTTTTACAACGCTGGGTCAAATTGAAGATATATTCATTTTATCAGGATCTTAATTTAGAATCTCAAAATTGTTTCCTACATTTAACATATATGTAATTTCTAATTTTTTTTTTTTCAATTGCTTAGAAAATTTTAATCGGAAATCATGAAAAAAATTATTAGGAACTACATAATTGAACTACGAATGACATTAATTGCATGACGTACAATAATTAAAATTTTAGTTACATTGATTTGTGTTACTTTATGTGTTCAATTGCTGTTAAATAGTTTTTTTTAATATATATTTTCATATGGACTAACGGAGTTTTTCGCTTCCCTTCTAAAGTCTCTCCTAAAAAATTCCTACAAAGGAAACAACTGATTTTAATTCCTCTTGGTTATTAATTTGGCTAAGTAAAAATTTAAACAATCCATCTTGTTACGACAGTACTCTCGACTTTTAAATTTAAACAATCCATTACATTATGATCAAGTATACAAAAACAAAAACATAAACTACCGTTAGCTACATTACATAAATCCCATCGAGACATTTCATACGAACACACAAACAAAAACCAGAATATAATCAAACATACAATTGTCCATTAGCACTTTTTACATTTAAGAAGCATTGTCATCACAACAACACACATTTTACATATGGCAGTCTTTTTTATCGTTAATGTTTGGAATCTAAAGCCATGAGATCTGACAGCAGATAGCATTAATGCATCACCAAATGCAGGCATAACTTGTACGTAACTGGGTAAGTTCACCACTGTGCATGACCTTCACAACCTGCCCTTTCTCGAGGCCGTAGTAGCAAGCAATTGCAACTTTTTGCAACATCCGCGGAAGCCGAAATAGGTCGTTACTGACACCCATGCAATTAATCCTTATCCAATAAAAGTGTGCTCTAAGAAAGATAGATAATTCCGTAGTTTCAAATTTGACTTCATAAAAGCACAAGTTCAATGAGACATTGCCGAATTGGAATTATAATTAGAATATATTTTAAAATTAAGATATGAATTGTGAATATGTATTAAGTAGTTAAAAAATTATTATTATTTTATTTACGATATTAATCCAAATAATAAATTGTTACTATGATTTTCTTCTCTTATTTTACAATATTATTGTTCTCGTGCCGACATTTCTACAATATGATTATAAAAATATTTGAACGTCGAATTTATATATGACATTGACATTTGTAGCGATTGGTAGCTATTGACCTCGCGAATTGGACCTCCTACGTGGCCAACCGATAGCTACTCTACGTGATCCTCCCAGCGCATAATCAACGCACAATCAGACGCACACGGTCGGAACCAGCGGGAGTGGCGGCGGCCACATACACTCCGACGGACAAGTTAGTATCCGGTGATCGGAACAGTGCCCAAGTTATGCAAGAGAGTGGGGAGGAGAATATATATTTTCTTGTTATGGAGAGCTAAGTTGTAAGAGTTTCATTACCTTTGCCTCTTGTAAAATCTTGAGTATTTATAGGTGAGGAGAATTGTTGGATATAGGACAGGTATATGCATCTGACGGTGTGAGGCGTCTGTTCATAAGCGTCAATCAGCCGTGCCTATAGAGCGGGTGGGTAATAACTTCTCCTGAATTGAGTTGACATAAAGTTGATACGTCACATCAACTAGACCCATGGAAACGTCAAATCAATTAAACCTTGAGGACAGAGAGGATCTTGACACGATCTCTTTCTGAAAATGGCTGAAGGAGAACCACGGAGTGCATTGCCCTTCGGTGTCAGGGATACTTTGGCCGGTTCAGTAGAATTATTTTGTGCCTCGCAGCGCGTTAGCACATTGGTGGTGGAGTCACTTCGGAACCACTTCGGATTGGTGGTGGACACCTCGTATGATGCAGTGGTAGACTTTTCGAAGTGGTTCAGCTAGGTGCGTAACAGTGGTCCCCCAAGTTCAGGCATGAATATTTATATCATAGGTGGACTTGTTTTCCCGATTGAGTATGCCTGCCTTAGTTTGTGATAGAGAACTGGCATGGAAGGGCGAAGAGTGTAGGTGGCCTGAAAGCTTGTGGATCGATTTTTTGTGTTTACCGAAGAGATGTGGGTAGGTGCTCATCTTCTCCCGAGGCACTGGCCTTAGGAGACGACGCGTTGAGAAAAGGCCAAAGCCTTGTGAAGCTTAGGATCGGGATACATCTCTGACCGAGGTGCTGACCTATAGAGACGACGCGTGGGAGATGCTGAAGCTTGTGAAGCTGAAGGTCGGGACACATCTTCAACTGAGGCGCTAAAGTTTCAGTGCTGCCCAAAGAAGGAGTTCATCCGCCACCGATGCACTGACCCACAGGGGCGACGTGTTGGGAGATGACTAAAGCTTTGTAAGCTTAGGAGGGAACGCATTCGTTGAGGCGATGACACACAAGGGACTCTGCATCAGGAGCGTTAAGGTTTGTAAGCTGAGTGGGGAGCTCATCTGCCACCGGTGCGCTGACCCACAGGGGACGACGTTTTGGAAGATGACTAATGCTTTGAAAGCTTAGGAGGGAATGCAGCTACCGAGGCGATGACCCATAGGGGACTCCACGTTAGGCGCATCTAAGTTTTGTAAAGCTGAGTGAGGAGCTCATTTGCGATCGATACGGGAGATGGCTAAAGCTTTGTAAAACTTAGGAGGGAACGCAGCTACGGAGGTGAAGACACACGGGGGACTCCGCGTCAGGAGCGTCTAAGCTTTGTAAAGCTAAGTGAGGAGCTCATCTGCCACCAGTGCGCTGACCCATAGGGGACGACGCGTTGGGAGATAGCTAAAGCTTTGTAAAGTTTAGGAGGGACCGCAGCCACCGAGACGATGACTCACAGGGGACTTCGTGTCAGGTGCGTCTAAACTTTGTAAAGCTTAGGATTTCGATCTGAGGCGAACATTTCTGATGTCAAATGATTTGATAGCTGTTGCGTATTTCCAAGGCGACAGTTGGGTGCGATGCCCATTCCCAGAAAAGGTTGATGCGGCTACTTATTGTAGACGGCTCATGGTGATCGAGGCGATGCGTTTTGTGCGAGCGTCACAGCTAGATCTTGGGCGTAGATCAAATCTGGCGTTTCATATCAACAGCTCAGATTTATGATGCGATGGACGGCCTAGATTGATTGCATTTGAATTCAACAGTGGAGATCAGCTGGGACGCTCTATAAAAGGTGGACTTGAGCATTTTGGGAGTTTTTCACTTTTGCGAAATCTAGAAAATCCATTTCCTCTCGTGATTCTCGCGTTTTTCAGCGTTGTACAAGCGTCTTCCGACGACATTTCTAGTTTTTGGCGATATCACATTGTGTGTTGATCTTTTCCGACCGTAGGTCCCCCAGTTTCTTGAGTTTCAGAAAGTTTTTTCCAAAGTTTTTTCACATTTCTCTATTCTGCAATGGTTTCGGATGGTAGTGGGGCTTCGAGAAGGGATTTAGAGATGGTGAGGGTGGATGAGCCTATTTTGGCGACGCCCAGCGAGGTCGCCGAGGTGATATTGGGGAGAAAATATTTGGAGAATGCCTGACAGCCCAGTAGATACATCAGAACATTGGGGGGCTTTAGATTACCCGTTGAAATTGAAGGAGGCCGATCTGGTAGACTTAGGGCTGAATATAGGATACTTGATAGTGTAGAACTGTTATTACCGGACCTTGATGAGAGGGCCTGTTATCCTAGGCTTGCGTGTGTGGCCATGAGTGAGGCACTTTTTAGGGTTGGACTTAGGCTCCCCCCCCATCCCTTCTTTAGGCTAGTACTGAGGTCGTATGGGTTAGCCCCTACCTAGCTAAACTCGAACTCCTGGAGCCAAATGGTGGGGTCCTGGATGTTATGAAAGGAGGCATCGCTCGGGGTAGAGATGCCCTTCTCGATTTTTCAGACCCTATAGATCCCTAAGGTAGCAGCTAGGGGGGACAAGACTAGGGGGTGGCATTATCTCGCTTCATGGAGTTCCCATACTCCATTTGTGCTCAATCCATCGAGCTCCATTAAAGAATGGAAGAGCTCGTGGTGCTGGGCTGCTGGGAAATGGGACACAATGGAGGGGGACCCTTCGGTGCCTCTTACAGTCCCCACGAAGTATTTCACACTTAGTGAGTATTGTTGCTTTGCATTTTTGTTTATTTTTCTTCGGTTCGGATCGTAATCGCTCTTTGTTTGCTTTTTGAAGGTACCTTTCCTCGGTGTGAGATATCCATTGACGACTTTGACATAATCTGCATCGTCTACCAACTATCCCCAAAGAAGAGGTCATACCACGAGTTGATCTGGAAGAATATTCATTTGGTAACACATGACCTGATGACTTTCTAAGGTAGATTTACGAAGTGGCCATATCACGTGGATTTTCTGACCTCTTCATACTTGTAATGATTTGCTTGTTTCCTTGTAGATAACTGCAACAAGAAGATGCCTCTGAGGACCGATTTCAAGACAATTCAGAAGATGATGGCCGAGGTGAGAACCTTGAAGACCTCCCCATCTGCCTACAAGAAGCAGATGGAGGATCTGGTTGATGCCAGTAAGAGACTTTAGCCTCTAGCGGATGAGGAGGTAGAAGAAGACCCTAAGGCGAATCTTCTGAGGAAGGGCAAGAAGGTTGCGGGCTCTTTAAAGGGGCCCAACGTGGCGAGGCCGGCCCCAACCCTGAGGCAGACAACAATTCCAACCGGGGTGGCCCTAAAGGAGAAGGTTGCTGAACACTCCGCAGCTGTCCCTGCCACCTCTGCTGCCCCGATTGAAGCTCTACTTTCAGCCGTTCCAATATCTCAAGTGCCAGGGCAGCTGAGGAGAAAAAGTGCCCACCCACAAAAGAGGTGGACTTTTTGGGCGTGAACACTGAGGAGCTCGTGAAAGAGGTGTTGGAGGCTGTACCTCCCGAGACAGCAGCGGTGGTAGTGGTCCATAACAAGTACTGGATCGAGGAGTGAAAGGACCACACTACCTCGTACACTGCCGAAGATCTCGTGACGGCCAATAGTGTATGTATAGCAAGGGCCCTCAGCACAAGAGTTCAGCTAGAGGGTCTAATCAAAGATCTAAGGGCCTAAAACATTGACCTAGCCAAGCGCCTCGAGGAGATGATACAATACGGAGATGAAATCCAGGCCGCCTGGGAGAAGGCCTTTGAGGCGGAGTC
Source organism: Olea europaea var. sylvestris (assembly GCF_002742605.1). Classification (NCBI taxonomy): domain Eukaryota; kingdom Viridiplantae; phylum Streptophyta; class Magnoliopsida; order Lamiales; family Oleaceae; genus Olea; species Olea europaea. Next base: position 244,665 of record NW_019231083.1, read on the forward strand.
GGCAAAGCAGAAAGCGGAGGGCCAGCTGATGAGGGCCAATGCTAATGTTAAGAGGTTGAAGAAGGAGCTGCATGAAATTGAGTGCCAGGTGGCTGCTCTGACGAGGCAAATTGATCACACCAACAAGCACCACCGCTGGCTACTTCAGCTCTGGAGGCCTCCAACAAAGAAAAGACTGAGCTAAAGCAGTGGTCGAAAGTCGGCAAGGGAGGTGGCAGTGCAGAATTTCATTGATCATTTTGAGGAGCATCCCATGTACGATGACTCCGCCAACTACTGGGCCTCTTGGAGTGCCCAAGGACTATTGGGTTAGCTGAAGGAGGTCCACCCGACTTTTGACATATCCCCTTTAGAGGTAGAGTTCGATGGGCCTACTAGAGGCCAGCATGACAAGGCTACCGAGGAAGTTCCAGAGGCCCCAGAGGAAGAACCAGAGGCCGAAGTGGAAGACATCGTCCCGGTGGAGTAGGGCTACTTTTGTAAAGGCTTCGACCTTCCTTTTGTAACTCAGTTTGAAACGAATGGAATGAATATTTTTTTCTTTTTAAGTATTAATGCTTCTTCCTTTTCCTTGTGTTGAACTGTCTATACTTGAGTAAATGAATGATAAGCACTTAAGTTAATATTAAGCACCACTTACCAATAACCAGTTGATAAAAGAAGATCGGACTAATAACATATTGAAGAACTGAGGTAACAATTCATTAACTGATGTGACACAAAGAACTGAAGTATCATTACTTAGAAGTTACATCATCCTTCACTAAGGCAATTTTAGCACTTAGTAAGATAGGAAAGTTACAAATGAGATCGGATCATGACAAACACTTATTAGACAACATTAAGATCGGATCAGAACATACGTTCATCATTGATAGTACTTCCTCAAGTGTTTGATGTTCTATTGATGAGGCAGTTCTCTCCCTGTGATGTCTTCAATTTCAAAAGTACCAGGTTGGGAATCCTTATGGATGCGATAAGGACCTTCCTAGTTCGGTCCAAGAACTCCGGACCTAGTTGGTATTATGATTGAAAGACCCTTCTAACGACGAGGTCCTCCAGCCGAAGAGTTCGATTTCTGACCTTGGTGTTGTAATAGCGGGTCATCTTTCTTTGATACTTAGCCAGTTTCACTTGGGAGGCATCTCTCCTTTCTTCAAGGAGGTGGAGTTCACACATTAAAGTTTCGTCGTTTCTTATCTCATTGAAGTGTATCTAACAATGCGATGGGACTCCTACCTCGACCGGGCTCATGACTTCGACTCTGTAGGTTATTGAGAAGGGTGTCTCCCTGTTATGGTTCAGCTAGTTGTGCGGATGACCCAGAGGACGTGGGGAAGCTCATTGACCCAAGCCCCCTTCGAGGTGTCAAATTTCATTTTCAGGGTATGCTTGATGGTTTTGTTTACTGCCTCAACTTGCCCATTTGCTTGGTGGTGATGAGGCATTGAAAAATTCTTCTTTATCCCCAGTTTGTTGCATAAGTCTCGCATCTTCTTGTTGTCGAATTGCCTCCCGTTGTCAGACACTAAGGAGTGGGGAATGCCAAACCTGTAAACGATATTTTTCCAGACAAATTTTGTAGTATTTGTCTCGATAATCTTGGCAAGGAGTTCATCCTCGGCTCATTTGGTGAAGTAGTCAATGGCGACAATGACAAAAGTCGTGCTTCCTCTTCTTTTTAGGAGCTGAAGGATGAAGTCGATGCTTACTTGGCAAATGGCCACGGACTGGTGACTACAGAGACGCTCTGAGAAGGCTATCTTTGAATATTTGAGAAGCGCTGACACTTGTCACATTTCTGAACGAACTGGTAAGCATCCCTTTTCAGGGTCGGCCAGAAGTAGCCATGTTGGAGTACTTTGTGTGCCAAAACCATTCCTTCGGAGTGATTTTCACAAATTCCCTCATGGATCTCCCTGAGTATATACGTGGCTTCTTCCCCTCCTACACATCAGAGAAGTGGTGAGACAAAGTCTCTTTTGTAGAGGGCATCCTCTTGTAGGACAAAATGTGTAGCCCTTCTTTTTAACTTCTTCGCCTCGCTTCTTGAAGCTGGTAGTGATTGATCCTTAAAATAGGCCATGACGGGGTATTTTCTATCCATAACAACTCTTTACCTCTGGAAATGGAGAGCTTCGACAAGCATTCAATGGGGATAATCTTTAGTAGCTCTGAATCTTTGCTGCTAGCCAGCTTTGATAGGGCGTCTGCATGAGTATTCTCGAGGCATGGGACTTGGATCAATTCGAACCTTTCGAAATGAGGAACTAGGTCTAGAACTAGTGATGGCAATTTACCCCGCCCCACCCCAAATGGGGCAAAAAAACCTACCCCATTACAGGGCGCGGGGCAGGGCGGGGTTGCCGAACCCGCCCGGTGAAAAAAATAAAAAAAATGTATTACATAAATAGCTGAACTAGAGTCACTAGACCGGTTGCCCACTTCCCCACCAATCCCCACACTTGCCCTAATTTATCTTTTCCAATTTCCTCATTCGACTCGACGTCTCGACCCATTCACAAAGTGGCAAAGCCCCCCTCGCCCTTCCAGCAATCCAGCAGCTAGATTGAGACCATTTAACACATCTATCCGGTTAGCTCTCTTGTTCACGTTTTGGATTCTTTTACGGTATTTATGTGTTGAATGTTTTTGTTAATTTACCTGGGATTTGTTGGTGTTTGGATTTTACAGGCTAGTTTTGAGAAATTTTAGTTAAAAAAAGTTTTGAGAAATTTTCGAACTCAATTAATAAATGAGTTTGTGTTGTGTATGCAAAAATTTGGAGTTTATCTTTCGCAGTGGAGCTCTTGAACTCTTGATTTTTGTACTGAAGCAAAACATATGGATATATTTTACCTGCACAACAATAATATATATTGAACATAAGTGGGTTAAGAAAACCTCATTGGATGGATTAATCTGTGAGCAAACCAACGACAAGTTTGGTTTTTTGATTGATAAAGACTTAATATGATTAAAGAAGAGAAGAGTTTGTTCATTTTAATTGGCATTGTGGCCTGTGCCAAATTAGATAATTGTATTATTCATCAATTGAAATACAAACAAAGCTAATCAAGAAATTTTTTGTGGGTTCAACCCTTAAACTGGAGTTCAAGATGAGAAACGAACACAAAATCATTCAGTAATAAATTTTTATGCTTCAAAAATTTCAAGAAATGAATGATATAATAAACCCAAAGTACGTGTAAGAAATACACACATACACCCATATCAAAGATGTCTTTTTGGGGTTGTTCTAGATTGTTGGTTCTTGGAGTTGAATTTAAAATGTGGGAATTGCTTGCAATTGATTTAACAAATTTTCAATCTGTGGTTGTATCTCGTGATTTTGATCTTAAGTAAGAGCAATAAATGTTTTGTCATCGAAATCAATGGTTTATTAACTCATTGCTTATTTTTTGTTGAGAACGTAATGGAATTTGTTTGAAGTAATGGCTATTATTTAATCTTCCAATTAAATTGGGAAAGGATGGGTTGGGTTGTTGAAAATTTGTGAGCACTTTATGGTCTTGCTTGTCTCAAGATTAATCTTTAGGGTAACAAGTTTCTAACTGCAGTTTTTCACATTGCAGGGTTCTTAGCTCTCTCAGATTGTTTTCTATAGCATTCATTTCAATTTTAATAACAATGTGGTTTAGATGCATGCTTCTTAGGGGAAACATTTCGTAAAAGGTGGCGAATTATGTGTAACTCCAAAATTTGCATTCCTGACCTTTCAGAGCAGCAACTGAGCTCTAATATTTCAAATTGCTATAGCTCATTGTTTAAGCATGCGACTATGGTAGGGAAAGTCGTTGAAAGAAGTGAAGAACAAAAAAGGGAGAAATTCTCATTAATACACTACAGAGAAAATGCATTAGACCAGGACCTCTTCGAAGTTGTAGGAGTGATACTACTTCAAATAAGTGGCATAATTGCTTTTAGTCGAACGAGGGGCTTAGTGGTATATTTGCTTAATATTATATATATGGTGAATCTCAGTTTATTTTAAACTTGAGAAGTAAATTTTGCTTATAAAGTTGAAAGATCCTAAAGGGATCAAAGAATAATGTCATATTTGCTCATTACTTTTTGTTTACATAATGACTTGGAAATAACATTCTTAACAATCGTTTGTTATTTGCACAGATGTCTGATCCAAGTAGTGCTGGAAGTATTGGATTAAGACCAATACCAATACGTGAGGAAGATAACACGACCAATGTACTGGAGAGCAATGTCCGGCAAGAAGATCCAGTTGAACAGTTACCAAATGCGGATGAAAGGACAATAAACCTAAGTGACGAGGAGCGTGATATTGGAAAAAATATCATTTGGAAAGAGGAAATTGGCTTCAACTGTGTGGGAGCACTACAAAATACAGAAAATTGGTGAGAAATGGAAGGTTATATGCAATCATTGCAAGAAATAGTTAGGGGGTGAAACAAAAAATGGTAAAAAGCATTTGCATGATCATTTGAAGCGATGTGTACTCCGTTATATGGATAGTACTCACCAAGCAACATTAAATTTCAAAAAGGATGCCACGAGTGGCAAGGTCACAATGGGTACTTACTTTTTCGATCCAAATAAATGTAGATATAGTCTTTCGAAAATGGTGATTTTGCATGAGTATTCTTAGTCTATGGTTGATCACATTGAATTTCGAGAGTTCTTGCACGACCTACAACCATTGTTTAAGGTTCATTCTCACAACACTTTGAGACATTTTGAAAATCTATGAATACAAGAGAGCCAAAAATATGATTGCACGTGAGAAGATCGAGAGTAGAATTTCGATCACTACCGACATGTGGACCTCTTCTAATAAAAAAAGAGGATTCATGGTTATCACTGCTCATTTCATAGATGATGTGTGAAAATTATAGAGTCGAATCATGAGGTATAGTAAAACATGACATTCACTTGTTCTCATAATTTACCAAAATGATATTCTTTTAGTTGATTTAATTTGTTCTTGAATGAACTCAGGTTTATATAGGTGTCGTTCCCACACACTGCAGATGTGCTTTCAGAAACTCTATTAAGCAGCTTGATGGACTGGAATATTGATCGTAAGTTACTAAATTTGACGGTAGATAATTGCACCACAAATGATGCAATGATCAGTATTGTGTTAAGTCAACTTTGTTCTCGTTCTCTTATACTGAATGGTGAATTTTTTCATATGAGGTGTTGTGCACATATATTAAATCTTATTGTGAAGGATGGGTTGGACATTATTAGTGGCAATGTTGAGAAAATTCGTGGTAGTATTGTTTATTGTACAGCCACGCCAAAGAGATCTGAAAAATTTGAGCTCTTTGCACGTCAGTTGAAAATTGATTGGGAGAAAAAATTGGTGCTTGATTGTAAAACAAGGTGGAATTCTATGTATTTGATGTTTAGTACTGCTTTGATTTATAAGGATGTTTTTTCGCGTTTAAAACAGAGGAAGTCCGATATAAATGTTTCCCTAGTGATGGTGATTGGGATTTAACAAAAGAAATATATGAGAAGTTAAATGTTTTTTTTGAGGTACTGAATTGTTTTCAAGAACAAAGTATCCAACTGCTAATCTCTTCTTTGCAAATGTTTGTGATATCAAACTGTCCTTGTATGAGTGATTTGAATCTCCTTATGTGGAAGTTCAAATGATGGCAACCAGTATGATGTAAAAGTTTAATAAGTATTGGAGCGATATTCATGGAGTTTTGGCTTTAGCAGCAGTGTTGGATCCTAGGTATAAGATGGTGTTTGTTAAGTTTTATTATCCTCATATTTTTAATCATAATGTTGCAAGTGAGATTGAGAAAATATATCAAGTTTGTAGCAAGTTGTTGCATGATTATCAGAAAAAGAATAATTCAAGTGGGTCTTTAGCTCAGTCTTCTACTTCTTCTTATCAAACCGAGATGTTAAGTGCTAATAATAAATCAGATCGCATGGCAGATTTTTATAAATTTGTTTCTAATGTTGAAGCTCCTAGTAGTGTGAAAACCGAGCTTGATACTTTTTTAGATGAGCCCATATTGTCTCGGTTGGATGATTTTGATATATTGATATGGTGGAAAGTGAATTCAATCAAATATCCGACTTTATCTCAAATTGTAAAAGATATTTTGGCCATCCCGATATCTACTGTGGCATCTGAATCTGCTTTCAGTACTAATGGTAGATTCGTTAGTCCACACAGAAATAGACTTCACCCCAAAACTTTGGAGGCTTTAATGTGTGCTCAAGATTGGTTATGGGCCGATATTCACGGTACTATGTATAGAAACATTTGCTTTTCATATTGTTTCTTTTATGAATTTTCTTATTACTAATTATTTTATTTTATTAATAACGAATTCTGAGCCATCTGCATATTTTGGAAGTTGCTCCAAGATAAATGATGAGGATGTTGATGAGGAGGTACTTTTATTTATTACATAATTCAAATTTTATTCATCGTTATTATGAATTTATAATGATATTGAATATAATATTTCTTTCGTTTTTCAGGATCCATCTTCTACAATCTCTGAACCTACCGATGAATGAAGTTATAAAGATGGAAAAACAAAAAAAAATATTTTTGGATAAAGAAGTGAAATTTAGTTACAATGTAATTGTATTTGTAATTGTTTATTTTCGGATATTATTTGTTTAGAGTACTTAATTTGGATGTTAGCGTTTTTAAATTGTGAATTTGAGGAAGGAGGGGAAAAAAAAGACGAGATAGTAAACGTGGCATGACCCCACCCCGCCACATGCCCCACCCCGTCCCATCTAAGGCGAGGCACGGGGCGGGACAGGGTATGTTTGGGTCGCCCCGCCCCGTCCCGAACCCATCCCACTACCATCCTTATCCAAAACCAATTTTAAATATGCAGCCCTGTTACTGTCTTTGGCGACAAAGTTCTCGTTGACCTGACTCACCACAAGTTGAGAGTCGCTGCTTGCCAGGAGCCTTCTGACCTGCATTTCTTTCGCAAGTCTAAGGCCTACTAGAAGGGCCTCATATTCGACAGTGTTGTTCGAGGCTTTGAAGCAGAACCTTACTGTGCAATTTAGCTTGTGGCCTTCTGGGCTTTCCAAGACGATCCCTGCTCCAGATCTAGTTTCTCCTGAGGATCCATCCACGAACAAATTCCATATTGGGGGCTCGGTTGGTTCCATTGTTGCCTCCATTTCTAAGGCTTTGGCAAATTCAGCCACAAAATCTACAAGGGCTTGGCCCTTAATGGCTTGTCGGGGTCGAAACAGTAGGTCGAACTTACTGAGCTCGACTGCCCATTTTAGCAAGCGGCCCAAAGCCTCCGTTCTCCATAGCACCTGTTTTAATGCAAAATTGGTGAGAACCTCAATTGATTGGGCCTAAAAGTATGATCTCAATTTCCTCGATGCTATGATAAGGGCGAATGCCAGTTTCTCCATGTCTGGGTAGCGTGTTTCTGCTGAGAGTAGTGCTTTGCTGACATAATATACTGACAATTGGTGCTCGTTTTTTTCTCTGACTAGGACTGCGCTGACCGCCTCATTCGAGATCGCCAAGTACATCAGTAGTGATTCTTGTGGTTCAGGTTTGGATAACAGAGGCGCCTCTCCTAAGTGCTTTTTCAGCGCTTGGAAGGCTTCCTCGCACTCACGGGTCCATTGGAACTTCTTTCCTTGCTTTAACACTTTGAAGAAGGGTAGGCTCTTATCAGTGGCCCTCGAGATGAAGCGACTGAGCGCGGCTATCCAACCATTGAGGCTCTAGACCTCCTCCGGCTTTTGAGATGACCTCATTTCCATTAAGGCCCTAATCTTTATCGAATTTGCTTCGATTCCCCTTTGGTTCACAATGTATCCCAAAAACTGACCCGAAACCACGTCGAAGGTGCATTTGAGGGGGTTCAACTTCATTTTATATTTTCTAAGAATCTGAAAGGTCTGGTTGAGGTGACTTACGTGTTCGTTCGCCTGGAGGCTTTTAACTAGCATGTCGTCCACGTAGACTTTCATGGTTTTGCTAATGAGTTCGGCAAACATCATGTTGACTACCTCTATTATGTAGCTCCAGCATTTTTCAATCCGAAGGGCATGACTTTGTAGCAGTATAGTCCTTTATCTGTGATGAACGATGTGGCCTCCTCATCAGGTCGGAACATAGGTATCTGGTTGTACCCTGAGTACGCATCCATGAAGCTCAAGAGTTCATGTCCACCAGTGAAATCCACAAGTTGGTCTATCCTCAGTAGTGGGAAGCTATCTTTAGGGCATGCTTTGTTCAAGTTCGTAAAGTCTAGGCACACCCTCCATTTCCCGCTAGGCTTCTTCACAAGGATCGGGTTGGATATCCACTTCGGATAGATGACTTCTCTGATGAAGCAACTGTAGCTAAGCTTGTTGACTTCATCTTTGAGTGCCTCATACCGCTCCAGGTTGAGGGCTCGTCTTTTCTGTCGATGTGGGGCACAGGAGGAGTCGATGTATGATCCTTGGGTCTATTCCCACCATATCTTCGTGCTTCCAAGTAAAGACATCCAAGTTCCTTTTCAGGAAGCTTATCATTTCTTCTTTCGCTTCAGGGGACAGTGTCTTTCCAATTCGCAAGACCCTCTGGTTTGACGGAGAAAGTTTCAAGTTCTTCCATTGAGGTCGCATTCGGTTCTTAGTCAGTTATTCAGGAGGTCTAACTCATCAAGAAGGTGCCCTTCTTCAGGGGCCTTTTCCATGTCGACGTCTTCCTCCTGTTCGAAGGTATGCCTTTGTTTAGGGGCCTCGAGCATTTCCATGTCCAAGTCGTCTTCGTTTGCAACCTCTGTTATGATCACGCTAACAGTGCGGGGCTCTTATTTTCGTAGAGAGTTTAGGTAACATGTTCTGGAGCCCATCTGGTCGCCTTGGATCATAGCAATTCCATGTTCAGTTGGGAACTTCATACACAGTAACGGATGGAGGTGACAATCGAAAGATCTTTTAAGGCGGGTCTGCCTAATACTCCGTGGTATGCTGATCTGTGATCTACTACCAAGAATTCCATGAAATATTGAGCCACTAGGGGAGCTGAACCCATCTCGACGGACAGAGTAATTCGTCCTCATGGGATGATACTGTCTTCAGTAAATCCAAATATTGGGTTGATCATGGGTATTAACCTATGTTCAATTTGCATTTTGTCGAAGGTAGAGCCGAACAGTATATTCACCGAGCTGTCATTGTCGACGAGCATGCGCTTGAGCTCGTTTTTTGTTACTATGGCTCTTACTACCAATGCGTCACAATGGGGGTAGTGAACTCCTTGTGCATCTTCTTGGGAGAAGGTAATCGGGGCCATCCTGTTGGCTTCTTGGGACTGGTTGATGATATTAGTGAGCATTTGTGGATCCTTTGCCTCCCTTGTGTAGTTCCTTTGGGCATTCCTAGTGTTGCCACCGATGTGAGCTCCCTCAATGATCGTGTCGATTTCCCTGATGATTTGGCCTCCTAAAAATGTGGCCTGATCTCTCTGTCTGGACTCTCCTCTGTCCCTCGATTCTCTTCTCCAGGGTAACTGGTCTCTATGCCTCCTCTCTCCCCAGTTCGGGAAGGCGAATCTACGATGATGTTTGTCCCTCCTAGAGGGATGTGGGTTATTCCGATCCGAGCGTCGAGGAGCATCTTTGCATTCGTTGGTGTCATATCCATAGAGTTAGCGAAAGGTGCAGAACCTTGCCCCTTCTAAGGGCCTGTTTGACCGCTTCTTCTTCTTCTTCTTCTTCTTTCGATTACTGTCAGTATCCCCAGATGTTCCCGCCTTGACAGGGGTATTCTGATATGTCAATATCGGCACTGCATTTAGCGTGGCAGAAGCTAGTGCCTGTCCGGCCATGGGAGCTATTGTATACCCTACTTGGGTCCATTGCTGGGTGACAAGGTGCGCTACGAGTCCTCGACCTACCCGCCTCTGAGGTGGAGGGAGTCCTCGCGCGGCATGGTTTCGGTGATCAATCATCTCTTTATTGACGATTTCAACTCTCATCATTTCTACCAGTTCATCATAAGTGGTGGGATTCTTGCTATGTACATCCCTTCAGAACAAAGTGTTCATGTTGAGACTGTCTTTTAAGGCTGAAAGGGCTTCTCTGTCAATGACATGTTCCCAGTATGTGATTTCGTCCGTAAACCTGTCGAGGTAGCTTTTCAGCATTTCTCTAGGGGCTTGTCTCATTTCTTGTAGGCATTGCACTGGGACCTCTCCTTCTCTACATGAGAGGTACTGATTTAAGAATGCCTTTTCGGATCAGGCCAACTCCTAATGCTCAGGAAAGGCAGTCTGATGTACCACATTTTGGCGGCTCCGACCAGGGTTAGGTGGAAGGCTCTGCATTTCAAAGCAGGCGAAGCTCCTCTGAGGCTCATCTGTGTCATGTACTTGGTGAGGTGCTTTTCCGTGTCCCCCTTTCCTTCATACTTGGGGATTTTAGGAGGCATGAAATTCGCAAGCATTGGGAAGCTTCAGATCTCCCTTGAGAAAGGGAGGTTATCATCATCATCATCAATTTCATAAGATCGACACGGTCCTTAGGAGCCCTCATCATCTTGCATGTTTTGGGAAGGTAGAGGTGCTCCTCCTCGACTACCCCAATCAACTAAGTTCCTTTTGTCCTTCCTATTTCTAGGTGGAAGGGGTGCTTGTTCTTACTCCTGTTCTTGCCGAACTAATTTTTGCACTGAGCAAACACTATTACTAGGGTCCTGTCCTATTCAGTTAAAGACACCGACAGAACTTTGTGCTTCATATTTTGGTAGGAAGTTGTCCCCAAATTGCGGCTCTGCTGGTTAGGTCCCTTGCACATAGGATGTGACTTTCGTACCCACTTCTCTTTCGAGTGGGCGTTCTCTGTGCTAGCTTATACGACCTCGAGAACGAGACGCATGAACTTCATGAGCTGGGTAAGATCCTTGGGGCATTTGGGAGCCTTGATAACCTCGGGCTTGCATGAAGAATTCATTCATCGCCATATTCTAAGCTGCAATATCTCTCACGCCTGCAGCTATTTGAGTCATTCATTCAGTGAGTATGGACGTTCTTTCACCTCGATGACGCCGGTGATGGGGTCCTTGGTGAGTGACATTGTTTCGGAGCACCTTTTCTTTAGAGGCGTCCATCCTGGGGTTTGCATCCTCATTACTAGAATTCATCTTATCTACTCCTTTTTCAAGGCTGATAAGAATTTAGATTGTAATTCGACTTTGTTCTTTTTCAAGAACGTGTCCTTTTCAGGGTAAGTCAATGGCTTTTCGGTAGCTTTTTTGATAGAAAATGTAGAACTTTAGACGGGAAGATTCCCACAGACGGCGCCAATCTGTTGACCTCGCGAATTGGACCTCCCACATGGCCAACTGATAACTACTCCACGTGATCCTCCTTGCGCACAATCAACGCACAGTCAGATGTACACTTTCGGAACCAGCGGGGTGGTGGCGGCTGCATACACTCCGACGATCAAGTTAGTATTCAGTGATCGGAACAGTGCCTGGGTTATGCAAGAGAGTGGGGAAGAGAATATATATTTTCTTGTTATGGAGAGCTAAGCTCTAAGAATTTTATTACATTTACCTCTTGTCAAACATTGGGTATTTATAGGTGAGGAGAACCGTTGGATGTGGGACGCGTGTTTGCATCTGACGGTGTGAGACGTCTACTCATAGGCGTCAATCAGCCGCGTCTATAGAGCGAGCGGGTAATAACTTCTCCTGAGTTGAGTTGACATAAAGTTGATACGTCACATCAATTAGACTCATGGAGACGTCAAATCAATTAAGCTTTGGGGGCAGAGAGGATCTTGACACAGATCTCTTTCTGAAAATGGCAGCGGATCCGCGGAAGGAGAACCTCGGAGTGCATTGCGCTTCGGTGTCAAGGACACTTCGGTCGGTTCAGTAGAATTGTTTTGTGCCTCACAGCGCGTTAGCACATTGGTGGTGAAGTCACTTCGGAACCACTTCGGATTGGTGGTGGACACCTCGTATGATGCAGTGATAGACTTTCCGAAGTGGTTCAGCTAGGGACGTAACAGTAGCTATGCTAAAATGTCCAAACTGAAGTTCTATAATGTTGTGATTATGATCTTGACTGAGGAGATTCAAAGACACAAATTCAAGATTGAGTCAAGAAATAACATGTCAAACTCCAGGAATACGTATAACTCCAATAAATTCAAGATTGTTGGAGTTGTGGCAAGATTGAACAATGCAAAAATAAGTGTACTGAGACCGTGAAAGAAAAGGGAGAACAAGACAGAGGCCAATGCACTGACAAAAGGATGTGACGATGCTTTGACCTGCTATTTCGAGAGCACGACACATCCTTGGGTAATATAAAGTCAAGAGCATCTTTTAGGGATGCCTCGAGCAGATAACCTTTTGTGAGTTATATACCAATTGATCTCAGACATATATATCAAGGAGATGACTAGCCTTACGACATGGTCGGCAAGGGAGAAATGCATATCAAACTAAATGGATCTATGAGGAAATTGAAGGACATAAGATTGAGAAAAACTTGTTCTCTGTTAGCTATCAAATGAATGTTACGTCTCTGCAAGGTTACCGGACATGCAATGACTATCGGAGGAGGTAACAAGGTTGGAACTCTTTATATGACTATGGCTAATTAACAGTCTAACAAGTTGCATGGAGGATCCGATAATAATGTATTATTTGATAGGTTTTACTTTAAAAAAATATAATGAAAAATTAGTAATATACGGCAAATAAAACAATCAACGATATAAACATTCAATAAACTATAAATGTAATGATTTATTTAGCCCCTATTTGATAGAAATTAAAATCAAGATTTTTAATGCAAGTTAAAGTCAGCAATTAATTTTAATCATACATTTCATGGGATCCACAACTTTTCAAGCACTCATTTTATCAACTTCTATCAAAATTTAATAAAAAATTAATTTTAATCTTCACCAAATGGGACTTAATAGGTGCTTCAAATATTTAGACAAAATGTCAATTATTTTTTATCAAGATACTCAATCTAAAAGTATTGAAATATTTATAATTTCATCAATCTTTCAATTAATAACGAAAAATAAATTATATGCAAGGCTTGAAAAAATACGTGGAATGCACATTGACCATGAGCTAGATATTAAAGTGGGTAAATATATCCATCATTCCATTGTGTTTGATAACTAATAATTAAAGTGTCAAGTTTAGCCAGTGAATTTCACACTATGATTTAAGTTGAGGACCAAAACTTCAGGGGTCAATTTGGTTTGGTTGATTGCATGAAGTTCAATTAGTTTTTTTTTTTTTTTTTTTTATAATTGTTAGTTTTAAAACTAATTACACCACCCATTATAGTGTGCCACCTAAACAGGATGCTTAGTATAAACTAAGTACTGATATTTAGGATATCATGAATTTCACACTATATTTTCGAGCACAAAAATATTTTAAGGGAAATTGTAAAGTCCCGAAAATTTTCATGGCCTTTAGTGGAGTTTGCTTGCAACTATAGTATCCACTATAAGCATAGCCCCACATGAAGCTTTTTACTGCAGAAAGTGCAGATCCCATATCCATTGAGATGAAGTTGGAGAGAATAGAATTTTGGGTCTTGAAATTATTGAATGAACAATTGAGGCGATTGACAAGATTTGAGCCAGAATAAAGACATATGACCGATAGGAAAGTTATGTCGATGGAAAAAGAAAAGATTTGGAATTTTGTGTGGATGACAAAGTTTTTTGAAAGTAGCACCCATGAAGGGTGTACTAAGATTCGGTAAGAAGGGAAAGGTGAGACCATAATTTATTGGACCTTTTGAAATTTTCGGAAGGATTGGTGTTGTGGTTATTGACTTACCTTACCACCTGAACTTGCAGCAGTGCATAACGTGTTCCATATTTCAATACTCAGAAAATATGTTCATGATCCCAATCATGTGATGAGTTATTAGGCATTAGAGGTAAAAAAATACTTATCATATGAAGAGATCCCGATAATGATTTTGGACAGAAAAATACGTCAACTCAGAAACAAGAAAGTTCCTCTAGTTAAGGTCCAATGGTGAAATCATGGACTTAACGAATCAACTTGGGAAAAGGAAGATAAGCTTAGAACCAAGTATCCAGAACTCTTCAATTAGCTAAGGTAAATTTTAGAGGATGAAAATATTTTAAGGAGAGGAGATTGTAAAGTCTCGAAAATTTTCATAAAATAGAATTAATTTTTTATTTCAATATTTTGAAAAGTTATGGATTAAAGTAATATATAGCAAATTAAAATTTTATTTGGGTCAAATAATTAGATACTGACCGAATAATGATAATTATATGAATATTGCGCTCGTTGGATAGGTCATAATTAATCATACATATTAGGCTCGAGAAGAAGTTAATTTGATTAAGCGAATCCCAAGTTATCGAAGTCGAAAGATATGATGCTAAATTGTTTTTAATTAAGTTAAATTAAGGAATTTAGAATTTAAGGGTAACACGTGTAGAGCAAGTTTATTGATAAATTATTAATTTATTTTTATAAATAAAAATAGAATATATCACATGTTTTAAAGAGAGAGGGATTGAAATACAAATTTGTTAATATATTCACACATTTCTAATTTTGAGATTCTCTATCCTCCCCTCACAATTTAACCACCTCTATGAAACCTCAACACATCCACTTGCCATGCTATTTCTCCCACTTACCCAACTAATATGAAAGATTCCCTCAACTCCTTTATTTATCTTACATCACTTTACATTTCTTCATTTCATAACTTATCCTCCTATATTTAATTACTCATTTTTCCTTCCATATTTTGGTTTATCAAAACAAGCACTTCACAGAAGCATTTAAGCACATTTTTTAGCATTCTTCATTTGGTTGAAGTGCATTTAAAAGTTAAGGTAGGATACGACGTACAAGTGATTTGTCCCGTTTAATTTTTGTGATTTCATATTGATAAATATTTTGTTAATATATATATATATATATATGCCCATCTGGTACAAATGATATGACATGATATGAGCTCTTATCAATTATAAAGATATGATATGATATGATGATATGATTTATTTTGATATATGAATAATAAATATTATTCAGAATGGTACTAATATTTGTATTCTACTGAGTATTCCCCATACTCACCCTTTTCTCCCTACTTTACAGGTTAGTACGGTTGGTGTCGGAGCTCGAGGTTCGATGATGTGGTTGTGTCTTGTTTCATGGGACAAAAATCTAGAACTTAAGCACGTAATTTGTTTCTTTTAGTTTGGTAGCAATAGACATTTATGTTTAATTAAATTCTTGAACATGTTCAGTAAACCGTAGTTGTCTACGGTTTTCATGTTCCTTTAAATTTTAAGTTGTGCTTTTGAATTTTCGTTGGAATTAATATATGGTATGATATAAATTATTAAAAGACCATGCATGTGAGTTTAACATCTGTAGAATCCATTGTTATTCCATCAATTTTATAAATGGAATAAATGACCATATATTCAATTACGTATAAATGAATTTGGTGGCGACTTAAATTTTATTAAAAATTTGGGTCGTTACGGATCATGACTATATATATATAGTCGTGATCTCCTAAGCACCGATACTTAATTTATGCTAATCACCTAGTTACATGACACACTATAATATGTGGTGAAAGATAATAGTTAGTTTTAAAACTAATTACACAATCCATTATAGTGTGCTACATAAGCAGGGTGCTTAGCATAAGCTAAGCACATCGAGTGATGCGGCACACTACAATAGATGGTAAAAGATAATTGTTTGTTTTAAAACTAATTACACCACCCATTATAGTATGCCACCTAAACAGAGATATATATCGAAAATGATCTCCTAAACACCGAGTGATGTGGCACACTACAATAGGTGATAAAAGATAATTGTTAGTTTTAAAACTAATTACACCATTCATTATAGTGTGCCACCTAAACAGTGTGTTTAGGAAATCATTTCGTATATATATGTTTCTTGTCCCTTTTAAGTATATGGTGTTCTACAAGAGGTAAAGCGCCTCTTTCTAAGTTCTCTCTCTCTCTTCCCCCCCCCCCGAGTGACTGTTTGGTCACTGAAATTTTTTTTAAAAATAAAATAAAATTTCTCCCCTTCTACTATAACCCCCCCCCCCCCCCCCCCCCCCCCCCCACACAAAACCACCACAACTCCAAGTAAATAAACGATAGATTGACACCAATTAATAGAAGAAAATTACATATAGGATATATCTTATAATCAAAAAAATTTATTGTCTTTCCACAAGAAAAATCTTGGGAACTTACAGAATTACAAATCAAAATGATTCTATGCTACCGCCCACTCTAATCAGGCCATCAAAGGCCTTTACAAAGAGGCACAAAGAATTATTCAACCACATTAAAATTGAGGAAATTAAGGACCGTGTAATAAATTAATGTCTTCTTTTTGTTCTTCACATATCTGGTGGATACATACCCAACTTATTAAAGACTTGTGGACATTTTGGAAGAGCCTCTTTCTTGAAGAATCCAAGAGGATTTATCGTGCGTGTAGTACCATTTACCGTGTTGAGTATAAATTTCACTGAAGGCTTTACCCATCCTTCCGTAGGAATCTCATCACAATCTTTTCTGCTACTTGAAAGCAATGTGATTTCGCAAAATTCGTTCTTATGATCACGCTCAATGAGCATGCTATAGAGTCCTTCAGCTCTTGTGTAGCCTACCTCGGTAAATGTTATTTTTCCATTCTCCCCATCTTTGCACTGGAGGCGTACACCGGCACCTACAAGTCGAGATTTAAGTTATAGTTCGAGTTGTATCTATTATGATCCAATTCCTCAATAACAAATACACCACCATAAAGAAGATGCATGAATGCACAACAAAGGAGTTAGTATAAACATTCATTTAATTGGATTATTGAGATATGGTTTATGTTGTTATTCGTGCATGATGAAACTGTAAGATAAGAAAGCCCAGCAACGATTGAAGCATCAAATTCACCTTTTGCCCAAATTTCAGAAAATGTCGGGATGACAAATTCAAAGTAAGAGTCTTCCTTTTTTTTTTTCTTTTTCTTTTTTTATAACATGGAAAAGTAAGATAAAATACGAGTAGCATTTTTTATGGATTATAATTATATACCTGGAATGAACTCGCTAAATTCAGTAATGAATCGAGCACGACATGTGTCGCAATAAACTTGTCCTTGAACATGAAATTGAGAAATTGGAGGTTGAGGAACGTCTTCTGAGTAGACAACGCTAGGGAGGGACAAGAAGCATAAAGCTAAAACAAAGAGAATTGAAACTTGAATAAGCCTTGCCATAATTTTTTTGGGTATTTTTGCTTAGGAAGATCAAAAGAAAATTTGTTTGTGTTTTGTACCAACTCAACATTCTTATTTATAGGGAGTTTAGTTGGTTAATATTCTGTTAACAGTTATTTCTATGTGGTCAAATAAGTATCTATTCATTCTTTTGTGGATCTTAATTTAGAATCTTGAAACTGTTTCCTATATTTCAAGAATGTGTATTTTCTAATTTTTTTTAATTATTTTGAAAATTTTAAAGAAATTTTAACTAGAAATCATGAAAAATTATATTAATTCAACTAAGAATGACAATAAATTGCATGATGTGACAAACTTAAATTTTATTTCGTTAACTAAAAATGCCATTAAATTCTAGCCCAATAAAAGTGTACTACTATAATAAAAAGAGGAAATTACATTGGGTGTCAAAATTCCACTTTGCATTATCAAAAATGTCACATTTTTAAAACCATATCAAAAATGTCATTTTCGGACTGTTTTGCCCCTCTGAATAATTTTAATTCCTTATATATCCTTCATGAAATGTGATATGACTAATCCATTAAAAATAGTAGAAGAACCTATGACATGTCAGGGTTTGGGGTTTATTCAATGTAGAAAACATAAAATGAAAAAAAGGAGGAGGCGAAACGAGAAGAAAGAAACCGACTCTCACTCTCACACACTCCTTTTCTCTCACGCACTCCCCTCTCTCACTGGAATTGCCCCCCTCCCACCCGGTGACGACCACCGTGACGCCCACCGCCGACGATTTTTTTCAAAGATTTGAGGTATCTACTATAGATTTCTGTAGGAGAGGGAGTGAAACCAACGACATCATCGGCTTGTCGACCCGAAGAAGAACCCTCTCTCCGCCATCCACAAAAAGACCATCTCCAGCCGCCTTCGCAAATACGGTATGTATATGTGTATATTTGTAGTATGGGTAAATGTGTGTGTTTTTGGTCTATGTATTGTTATTGTTAATTTAGGTTTGGATCTTTGACTGTAATTTCAAGCTAGTCAACACCCTCATTGTTGTGTATCTGTAATCTACATGAGCCCCTTTTCGTTTCTGGGGCACTGTTACTGATTTTAAACTTTTGATTTTTGGTTTTAAAGAGTTCCATGGGTGTATAAAATTCTGGGTAATTAAAAGAAGGTTCTTTCTATTTTGCAAATAAATGCTAATGCATCTTTGGAGAAATAATTTAAAGTTTTAAGTTTTCGCTATGTTTCCTTGTTCTCTTGCATATCTTTGGAGAAATAATTTTATGTGTTGATTAAGTAGAGTAGAAAATCCTCCGCCTCTTCCACTTTCAAAACTCAGTCCGGTTGTTCAGTTGGGTTTCGAAAGTCTCTTCGAGAAAAGGGAAAATTACCAAACTGTGTCCCGAGCTCTTGGATTATGCTTGAATTTAATGTAGATAATACTTCACCCCTGCAACGGCAACAGATTGTTGTAGATGACACAAAGGTAGATTATTATTTATTTCTTCTAATAGTACATTCATCTACACTCTAATGTCTATACACAATGAAATTTAATAAGCTAATTAATATTGTTTTTGTCCTCCTAGAAGTCCTTTTAGAAGAAAGAGATGTCGAACTTAGTTGTTCTAATTTCATGTATTGATGTCTAAAACCATTCTTAATGTTTTTGGTTTTTGTAAAACTTTATTCTTTCTTGCAGTATCGTTTATGGAATTGGCCGACTTGTACGTTCATTAATGTAAAATGAAAGAAGCTTGTGCGCAAATTAATTAGCAACAACTTATATTTAGTAACTTTTGGTTTCTGAAGTAATATTAAATTTAGTGGGAGAGATGATGCTCTTTGAAGCATTCATGAATCAAGAAAGTGGATACAATTATAGGAAGATAAAAAACATGTTTATTTTAGAAGGAACTGGGGATCTTATATTGGGAAATCTGTTAAAAACCAAACCATGTCGATATGATAAAGCCAACAAGGTATTCATGATTTGGCTCTTCTATGCTGTTGTCTTTAATTATATAAGTATTCGTTTGGCATAAAAATAGCTTCCTGTCAACATGAATCCCATTCAGTTTCTTCCCATTTATAGTTTCAACCTTTTTGTTTCCTCTCATATTTGCATTCACCTTCAAGCTTCTTCAACTATCACTCTGCATGCCTATCCTTTGACATGAAGTGTTAACCTTCCTACATGCATTTCCTTTTAAATCACTTATTACCGAAGTGTCGTTCCTGACAATTCGCAATAGAAATTCTCGACAGATGGAATAGTCGACAGATGAACTGTCGTTCCCGACAGTTAGGCTCAGTAATTCTCGACAGATGAGCCTCTCCACCGATGAACTGTTGGGAACGAGAGTTCATTTGTTCCCTAGTTATGCAAGTTGAATTTTGGTTCCGATAGTGCACGTAAGTTTCGCATTAAAAATACTGTTATGCTATGATGTCACGATTTTGTTCATTGATCCGTCGTTGCAACATCGTACGTGTGTTTCGCATTACTATTACTCAAACGTATGATCTCACGATTTGTATAGTGGTGCCAACATTGCATGTGTGCTTTTGCATTAACATAATTGCAAAGCTATGATCCGGACATTTGTTGATTAATTAGTCAATGCACCTTGTTCGTTGAAATGTGGTTCTATTATTTCCGTCTCGATGTGTCGTGTGTCTTCAAATACTACCATCTGATGTATTAAATTTATGTTCAACTGCAGGGGGGTGCATGAATTTTGAATATCTGGTTCCAAAGAATGCGCGGCTGAGGGCCCACATCTCACAGCGAAGCAATCTACGATACGTGAAGACAGTCCTGGAGCATTTCGATGAGTGGCAGCATACGGACTTCCGTAACTCATGCCTAGGGTTCTTATCCGAGGTTCAAGATCTCCAATTCTCAGCCCAACTAATCCAGCAGCTCGTTTTCCGCTGCATACGAACTGAAAAGGCCAGCGAAATATGGTTTAAAGTACAAGGCCACTTAGCCAGGTTTGGCCTGCAAGAGTATGCTCTCGTCACGAGTTTAATGTGTGGTCCTCTTCCAGATGACGCCGCGATGGACCGAGTTCTACAAAAGAAGAGGTTGAAGGATAAATACTTCAAATCAACGGAGAGGATTTCGTGTGGCGAACTTGAGAAGCCATTTCTCCGGCCGTCGACGCCCCGAGCAGATCGGTACAAGCTCGGGCTTGCTCTAATCATCGAAGGAGTGTTCAATGCTCCGGATAGCCATGCCGATATTGAACTTCCACGCTGTCGATCGTGGACGATCTGGACATGTTCTATTCCTACCCGTGGGGTAGAGTATCATACATTCGTCTAATAAGGGGCTTCCGATGCAGACTGGGCCGAAAATTTGTAGATGCCACAAATAAGAAGAAGAAGGCGGTTACTTATACAGTTCATGGCTTCCCCATTGCCATGCAGGTACTACACACAAATTTTGTACAACGTATTCATTATTTCATCAGAAATGTATTGTCATTGGTTCCTTTAATGTTCAACTCACAGTTACAATCTGTTGTAACAGATCTGGGCATTCGAGGCAATACTAGAAATTGGGGATAGGTTTGCTTGGCGATTGGGTCATCAATCCCCACGGCTTCTGAGTTGGACGTGTACCAGATAGCCGCAACACCGGACATATGATGCATTTTTCAAGAACATTAAGGTATTGGATTGCGTTTCATGCATGCGATCTGTATGTGTCGTTACTCGTTACATTTTCGGTGATATTAATTTATTTTATGTTGCAGCTGCACGTGTCCCCGACGCTTCGTCCCACCGAAGCCGAGCTTGGACAACCATGTATCTCCACCCTCCTGCCGTTTGAAGACCGTACTGTACCTGTGTTGGACGAGGTTGCTAGGGACATTATCCCTGCACAGCTTCACCCAAATCCTTTGCCCAGTGGGGGAAATGTTGGAAACTCAAGGGGGGAGTGCACAATGGTTTCCAGTGGAGGAGGCTCCGAGGACGATGATGAGTCGAGGGACAGTGAGGACGAGGGAGCCCGTGAGGAGACCAGAGGTGATCAGAGTGGAGACAGCAATGGAGAGGCCTCGGACGAGGGGAACAGTGAGGATGACCACACTCGTACACCGCAGACTGGGACATATTCCTCTCCCCCCATGCACAGACGTACTTCTCCCATTCATGCACCATCCACATCTCATGTACGACAAGGTCAAACCTCTAGTGCGAGCCTCACGAGAGACGAGGTGGAGGAACTATTGCTTGATCAAAGAACGCTCATCGAAATTCGCCCGCGCACAGTGAAGCTTGAGATCATGCAGCACGTCACCGATGAATTTGTGAAGGTCAGGGACTTCATTTCTACCCTCGTCCCCCCAGCTCCCTCTAGAAGTACTCTACCCACGGCTCAGGCGGCAAACGAGCCTACAGTTTTAGCTACTTCAGTGCATGGTATGTGTACTACATTTAAATTGTTATCTACTATATGTTACTTATGTTTGCTGACATTGAGTACACATGGGATTTGTGACTTAGACGGAAATGGAGGGGACACCGACCCTGTCCCGGAATGTGAGGAATCGCAAGGTATGTGCATCAATTACTATGGATACATTTTCATGTCTTCTTTACTATTTGATACTAGCAAATACGTAACCCCCTTACGTTTTTGCAATTGTTGTTTTTGTAGTGCATGGAAGAGGCTTCTCCCCGTTGCCGGTCAATCATGACGAAGATGTGGACAAGGAAATGTAAGAGCGGAACGGTACGTATCTTAAGTAACGCATAATATTTTATTTCGTTCATAGGTCTCACCTCATTCGGAAGTGTGTATAGTGTAAACCCTGAACGACACGCGATTTCTAATATTGGGTATGTTGGTACTCATGCATAGGTGGAACCGGCATGGAATCTGAACCAGCACTGAATGGTGACGACGGCGACGTAGCTTCCGGTGGTTCGGGGAAATGTGAGGACGACGGTGTTGCGTCCCCTACTGGCGTAGCCAAGGCAGACGGTACGTACACTACGATGGATTACTTCTATTTCACTGCTTAAAGTAACGCGTAATATTTGGATCATTTACTTACGTATGACCTCATGCACTAATATGTATTCTCGACTGTTTGAAGTATACAGTGTTACTAATATTTCGTCGCATGTTAATTTCATACTAGGTGGACGCGGCATGGATTCCAAACCAGAAAAGAACAGTCACGATGACGAAGTGTCTTCCGGTGGTTCGGGGAACCTCTTGGACAAACCTGTTGCGTCCGCTAGTGGCATAGCGGAGGTGGATGGTAAGTACATTGTGGTGGAGAACTCATCATGTCACCCTAACCCAAATTCGTGATACAAATGGATGAAGTGCTAATTAAAGTGGAATTGTTTTGTAGGCGGTGTGACGAACATGCCAGGGGAGGCCAGCATACCCGTGCAATGCAATGACCTATCTACCACAAAGAGGCGACGCTCGACAAGCGTCCGACGTCCTACTCTATCTACAAAGACTTCGTACACCAGGGGGAGGGCGAAGAGAGTGAAGAAATGAGGTATTTTTGGCGAAATTTGACATGATTTCAAGTTTGTGTGGAGTTCGTCTTTGCGTAGTCGTACGTTTATGTTATTCTAAAGGAGCATGTCGAATAGTATATGAATATTCTCCGTACTGTTCATATCACATGCAATTGAAACATAATATTGTCGGATTTTGTCACGTTCAGTTGAATATCTCTGAAGGAGCATGTCGAGGGGTTTGGGTCCATTTTGGCAATGAAATGGGTTGGGTTCGATTTTATTTCTCCCATTTTCTGTCCGGTTGGATTGGGTTATGGGTTATCCCTTAAACCCAACCCGAAACCGACCAACCCAACCCGTATACAAAAGTTAAATTTAAAAATGTGTAGAAATTATAAAACGAGTATAAGGTCCCTCCCTTTTCCCTAACCCTTCCCATTCCCGTTTTCCATTTCCCCCTCCGAGAAAACGTAGTCTCCTCCAATCCATTACGAAGCCAGTAGTCGGCCTTTATTTTGTTGATTCTAACCCTGAGTATCTATCACTCTTTCGGTATTTTTCATATTTGATATTGTGGGGAGAAAATGGTGAAAATCTCAGCTTTGTGCGAACGAAGGTGAGAAATTTTCTTCCGCCTCTGTCGCTGCCGATATTCGTCTTCAATCCCCCACTGTCCTATGCTACCATGTAGGTGACTATTTTTCTTTAACCTAGATTCACTTCCTTTATCCTTAATATCTGATATAGTTGAAGTTTTTTAATAATTGATTGTGCTTTATTTCTTTAGTATGTTTGGGCATTTATTGGTAATCGTAGTTCCATTTCAATTATATGGTTCTTGGAAGACAATTTTCTAAGTATTCGTATTTGTATATGATATTCACTGGATTGGATTGTGCTGCCGATTGCTTGTGAATTGGGTTGGATGACCGAATGAGATTAGTTTTGTGGGTTAATGTTGGATTGAAGTGACAATAAGTTGACTGGGAATGTATCTATATATTTCATGAGGCTTGCCAAATTTAGCACTCCAATTTTGAATAACAAAGGTTTTAAGTTGAAATTTTAGCTTCCACTCTTTGCATTGGATTATAGATTTCATTATACTTCAGCATTGCAGTCTTGTGGAGTAATTTCTAGTTTACTGAGGTTTTTTCTTCTTTATGTATGTAAGAGCAC
This sequence comes from Olea europaea var. sylvestris, assembly GCF_002742605.1. Lineage (NCBI taxonomy): Eukaryota > Viridiplantae > Streptophyta > Magnoliopsida > Lamiales > Oleaceae > Olea > Olea europaea. The sequence goes on from NW_019231083.1 coordinate 268,638, forward strand.
CATCGTGTCGTTATTTGTTTAGTTTGAGTGTTATTGTCAAACATGCTGTATATTTGCGTTTACCAAATTAACTTCCATGATAACTTTCATCTCATTATATCATTTTTGGTTATTGAAGTGCAGATGACAGTGGATGAAGATGACTCAACCCCCTCCACGGTCACTGCATCGCAACTTTTACTTCACGTACGGTGCTTGAAAGGGGTGAAAGTTAAATGAACAAATTTTATGTTATTGGTTGCGATGATTTTTGTATAAACAAGTCCAAATTCACGTACACTTTTGCCTGCGTAGCTCATCCATGTAATTTTTGTTGGTTGCAATGAATGTTGTATAAACCCGGTACGCAAACGCACATGGATGATCCTAGATTTTTGTACATCATGTCTGAATGTGTTATATCAGAAGTACTTGTACAAAGTTGCCATTTGTTGCTCTTTATGCATGTGCGTGTGACTATAATTTATGTACTCCGGAATTTCCACTAACTCCAGAGTATGCGGTGTAGTTCAATTCGTCATCTACAAGACAGTAATTTCAGAATCTCGTGAATACATTATGATTTTCGTTTTTGAACTGAGTAAAAAATAAGTACCATCATAGCAAAATTCATTTAAGTTGTATTTCATGTAATGTTATAACAAATACATGCAGCAACATGGAAAAAATCTTTCACATAGGTGTTACATTAAAAAGTTTTTTCTCAATTTCTGGAAGGAGCACCACATTCAAAAACTGAAAATGGAATTGAAAATCGTGCTTAGCTCATTTTTAGTCATTGCCAAAATAATTCAATAGTCATAACTCACATTGGTACTAATCTTCCAACCCCAGCCACCATTTAAGGACATATACTAGGGATTTAAGTATGATTAGACCATCATCCATCACATAGTTGTCTATCAAATTTTAATTGTATGGGGGTTGGTGGTTGGGGCACTCAATGAGCTTCAATGCATCTCTCCAAAAAATCTACTATATATAGCATGGTAAGTCCATATTATCATTGACACCTTAAATATTCACATTTGAAAATTCATGTTGCAGTCTCTACGTTTACTCCTCAACAGGTTCAATAATTATTTTCATATCAGAACAATGGCGTCGTCGACAGTGAGCAATGAATCATTCAAGCATGAGGAGCCGCTACCAACACCCGGATCGTCCCCACTATGTCCCATCGTCATTGCTTCGGACGATGACGAAGTGAGTTATGAGCGTGGTACGAGAGCCACATCCGTTGTTCCTTTTCCGAACCTCGACGATGTTGCAAGTGAAGCTTCCCAGAGTCCAAAGACCATGCTTGATTAGGTCGTCCCATTGATGGTTCCGGTGGAAGTTGAGTCTGATGATGACGCATGGTTGGCTCATGTTCCATCTCCCGAGATCATTGTGATCAGCTCCGATGACTCCGAACAAGATGGTTCGCGTGTGGACAATCAATGAGGTGGCGAATATGGGTATGTGGTGCGTATGAAATAATGTATAGTTTGTATTTTGTCAGGGATGGATCTGGTAACATAGTTCGGCAATGGTGAGCAAGAGCACCTCCATTGTCTACGTACTGTTTTCTTCATAATTTGGTAGATTTTGGTATTGGACCTACTATGGACAAGGACAGAAACAATCTGTCGGGAACGGCATGTATATTATCGGGAACGACAGATTAACTGTCGGGATGTAAGAGCATAGGTTCATTTGTGTAAGTATGAAACTTGTGTTCCCCTGTATGGATCCCTTGTTTACTGAAATTGACGTACCCTCGAATGAACAAGTTCACTGTATTGACAACGTAGGTTCGTCGGGATTTCTTGGTTCGGGCTTAACACATGAACTTGGAAGCATAAAAAAATAAGTTATTTTTAAAATTCCTTGTAGGTGGAGTTAGGTGTCTATATGTACGCGGTGTCTTATGAATAAGTCCGTATGGAAAAAGTACTAATTAGGTCAGCCCTAAATCGTCCTTGAAACATACCATTTTTGTTTGTTGCTAAATTAGAAGACGATGTCTGCTGTTAAGAAACGATAATGGAATGTAAAAGAAATGTTATGATTCAAAATATCGGTGTAAGTAGAGACTTGAATGGGTAACAGTGTAGTCATGCAGCCATAAATATTTCGGACAAGTCAGATTATATACTCTGTAACCATCTGTCGGGATTGACAGTTTAACTGTCGAGATGTTCTGAAGGGATATCAATCACAATATCTTCTAACTAGTTGCGATCATGAGAAACACTAATGTCAGCAAACAAACAACAATGATAAAAAAATGAGAATATTTACATTCTTTCATTACAAACGACATGGGGGTGCCAGTTCACATACAACTTCAACTTTCGAACAAAAACCTATTTATTACAAACGCCTATTTAAACGGTCCGTGGTATAATGGGGTTGGAACATGTGCTCCGATTATGACCTAATCCACCATAGCGAGTGCATTTCCTCAGTCGTGTGTCGGAGTCGAATCTGGATCGCTGACGTCTTGTGGGTGGTCTACCTGAAGGACGACGTACATTGGGTGGCCTAATAGGAGTACCTGTAATTTCGTTTGGGACTATCCAGTCCACTTCACGCATAACGGGATATATAGCTTCGCTATAGGCACCTCTCCAGGATTCCGATGTGTAATACGGTGAACATAAGTCGTACAATGACATACCTTGCAAGCAGGCAGCTCGAGTGGCATGAACGCATGGCATACGATTTATTTGAAACTCACGACAAGTGCAGCTGTTATCAGAGAAGTCGACGATGTCTGTGTCATTGGATATTCCAACTTGTGTTAACTCTTCTGTCAAGCCATGAGCTCGAAGCCTTGTACCTGCTTCAAACGTTGTCCGTAACTCGTTCTCCATCCTCAACGACAGCATGCCAGTACATGTGGTTGCACTGGTTCGATGTTCATGAAACCACTTCTGCATAGTTTGTCGAATGTGTTCGACCAAGCACGTGATGGGTAATGAACGGGCATGTCTCAACATTGAATTCAAAGATTCGGCATTGTTATTCGTCAAAATGTTGTACCTTTGACCAACAAACAGTGCTCGTGACCAAAACGAGAAACCTGCTCGCTCTAAGTACCCGTACACTCTTGCACTTACCCTACGGATCTGTCCCATAAGTCTTTCAAACTCTTCGACCCGAGAAGTTCGTGCAGCTCGTTTGAATAGAAATATTACACTTACGTTGTTGTACCGCTGGACTAAGTTCTTTTCTAGATGTCATATACAGCACTCATGACGGGACTGAAAAAATAGGTGAGCAATGGCATTGGAAATGCTATTTTTCCGGTCGAAAACAAAAACCAATTCAGCAGAGTCGCCTATAAGCTCTTTCAAGTTGAACATAAACCACATCAACGATCCCCCATGCCAAGGGATATATCTGCTTGTTGGCATCTTGGCCGGTTGCCAGCAAAAGTGTACCTTTGTATGGACCTTTCAAGTGACTATCGTCAACACAAATAACAGGCCTCAAGTAGCGCATGTAGCCACGAACGCTTGCATCGAAAGCTAGGAAGAAGCAATGAAACCTGTTATGGGAATCAACTTCGATGTGGGTTACTGTCCCCGGGTTACGCTCTCCTATAACGTGACAATAGGAAGGTAATTTTTGAAAATTATCCCCCGGTGTACCATGTAGCATATGTAAAGCAGTAACTTTCGCCCTATGTGCTTTTTGGTAACTTATTTTGACACCAAACTCACGTTCTATGTCACGTGCAATAGCGGTAGGATCGTACAACCGGTATGGATTATCCAATTTTCCCAAAATGTGCTCGACAATTACAGAAGTAGTGGCACGTCGATGTGTGTTACGACGGATATCTACCGAACATGTGTGCACATGGTTGAATTTTCGGATCATGAATATAGAAGTCTGCTTCACACTCGAAGCACGTAACATCCACTTGCAATTACGGTCCACGCATGCAACGGTTAACATTTTGCGGCTTGACCTACTTACATGAAATTCAAACTTGTCTTGCAAAGCAAGTACACGAATTTTCGAGTACAGCTCTTTCTTGCTCAAGAATATTTGCCGTTCAACAAGATCGAATGTATCCACAGCTGTAATCCATTGGTCTGTACCCGAACGAATATGTTGTCATGACATTCGAGTGTCAACGTCTGCAATACTAGCAGCATCTGTACCATTGAATGGGTCGTCCAACATATCGTCTACAGGTGCAGCCCCATCATCAAAATTCCTCGTTTCGACTGCATTATTCACTGGGGAACTAGGCTCATGATTCATGTCATCGTGTTCTAAGTTCTGGTGAACATCCGTTGCGGCAAACAAATGGTCACGCAAATTTGTATCCCTCCCCATGTTAACAGTTCGCATATTTGTCTCCACAATATTAAAGCACAGAGCAGTTTCCGTATGAACAGATATGTACCACATGAGGTCTTCATCATCACGTATTTCAGCTAGCGATATATTCATGTTTGGGACTTTGAACTTCAATTCCATTTCCGTGTGCGGATCGATAATGCCAAGTTTCTCATTCAACCGTAACAGAAGTCCGGCTAGGGTAATAATTCTCGGCACTAAAATGGATGTGGTTTTGTCCCCTGTCCACTTCCATTCGTCATCCGCGTCAATAAACCTTCTCCCGTGCGACACGATAAATCTCAAATGGGTGTTCATACCTAAAATAAAGAGATTACAACATAAGAATTATGAACAGTCAATATGTCGATATGTAATAGTATCGAAGGGGCACTTTCGAATATTTAAACCGATGCAATAGGAGAATGTGAAATGCAGGATGTCAACAGTTTTCAACTGTCGATTTTGACAGTTTAAAACTCTATCCCGACAGCTTATCTGTCGATCTCGATAGTTTATAAATGTCGAGATCGACATGTATAACCGTCGAGATCAACAGATAAACTGTCGAGACCGCCAACAAGTTTAAGACCTGTTTGTTTGTTACTTTCTCCGAAATATTAATGTTTATAATCAATTCTCAACTACAACAATTATTTCATTGCTCTACAGATCTCCATAAACAAATGACTGCTTCATTAAATATGGAATAGTTGACATTTTCCTAAATATTTTTGTTATATTTTCCTTTTAAAATGATTTGAAAAAGAAAAAACAATATCATCATCATTAATAGTGGTTTTAAATGCTTTCTTCACTTTGATGATCATGTTGCTTTTAATATGTGAAAAATAATAAGCTATTACATAAAAATATAAATAATTTGTAATAACTAACCTCTCCAAAATGGATGATTAATTGAATAGCAATATATTGTTGATGAAGGAATAAAGAAGACGAAAGAAAATGGAGGGTTTTTTCAAGAAGGGATGTATTTGATGTGAACTATGATTGTTTTGCTTCTTTTATCTTATTTTTCCTTCTTTTAAATTTTTTTTTACGTCTTTTCTCTTTTCTTTTTTTTTTAGTCAATTCATATTATACAATATAATATACATTTACCAAATCATTATAATATACAAATTAAATAATGAAATCATTACAATTGATTGGATTGGAGGCTACCATTAATTAGCATTTAATGCTCCTAAAAAGGGGAGATTAAGGATAATTTGGACATTTTCCACAAAAAGTGACATTTTTGATAAAATTTAGTGCACATCAAAAGTTTTATATCAATTTTCAAAAAAGTGTCATTTTTGATAATTCCCCTAATAAAAATAAAATTAATTCTGCAGTTTTCAAAATTGACTATATAAAAGCACTTGGTCAATGAGACATTGTAGAATTTGAAGTTTAATTAAAATATATTTTTAAATCGAGATACGAATTATAAATATCTAACAAGTAAAAAGTTTAAAAAATTATTAATATTTTCTTTATGATTTTAATTCAAATAAAAAAATTGTTACTAATTTTTCCTTCTTTCTTATTTTATAGAATTACTGTTGTCGTGCTATATTATTATCAAAATATATACATTTCTATAGCATGATAGACAGCTAATGAACTTCTTATAATGCTTGTATATAACCAATTTAACTGTATGAATATCAAATTTATGTATAAAATAAACG
>NW_019231083.1:278088-284618 GCF_002742605.1 Olea europaea var. sylvestris
TTATCACAATATAACTCTTAATAAAATTAACTTGTCCAAACATTTTTGATCATTTTAGAGTTGAGATTTATTATTTCGCCCCCCAAAATCCTCTCCAAAATTTAATTTCAGATATTCACTTCCTTTAAAAGTCGTCTTAGCACCTACTAAGGTTTCATTTTTTTAAAAAATTACTTTCAACCATACATTTTCTTATAAAATAATTTTACATGTAAAACCAAATTATTTTCTTATTTTTTAATAATACATCCTCCAAATAATAATTACTCTAAAAAAACATTTTCTAAAAAAAAAATGATGGTCAAACAGGGCTTAATTATACATAATCGCATGTTTTGTATAAAAATAAAAAACAAAGTAGGAAACTTTTGAAGAAAGTGACAATATTTGAATCATGAAAAACTAATCGAAATAAGATCTCAATTTAAAATAAGATTATGATCATTCATTTAAAAAAAATCCTCTTACCACATTTTTGGGGTGGACCATAATGATTCTTGTCTCATAGCATGTGATATTATTTTTTTATTTTGGTTTTGAAAAATCCACTTTATATTAAAAAAATAAATAATCATCAATATAATCATTCATGCCACTAGGCATGCTAGCATCAAGCTATAAAATTTGTATGTTATAATTTACCCTTTGATAATTAGGCTAGAATCCTTACCCAAATCAGCTTCGAGGTCATATCAACCCCTAGCCGCGTCGTCTTGACCTGAACCCAACTCAGATCCGTTCAACAAGGCCTACCACAGGATCTGGGTCCATGTTTTTTTTCTTCTTCATTTTTTTTTTTTAATTATTGCCCCCTCCCCCGGTGGTGAGGGCCGGTATACAAATAGCATAATTCACAGAGAAAAAAGCTATAATACCCTGCATCTTCGCCTCCAATTTTGAGTAGTTTGGTCTCATCAGTGGTAAACTTCCGGCAATCCATCACCAATGGCAATAAATCATCGTCTCTTTCTGTTTTGTAAAAACCCATTGTAATCAGTCTGCTCTCATACCAGTTGCACATTATCAATAGAAGCAGAAAACTTACATGATCAGAGAAGGGAAATGATTATCTGAGCCCAGTGTCTTCAGCACACATACATGAAGCCTCAATCTCCATACTCAAAACACTCAGGATTAATCATCACTGCAACTCAATTCATCTTTTCTGAGCACCAGAATCTTTTTTGGCATAAACACCATCATCACACTGGCGGGAGGCATCAAAAATATACTTAAAGTGCTAAATAACCATCTTCCATTGTCAGATCGTGCAATGGTATAGAACCCATCTTCTTCATTTTCTTATGAAGATTTAAAAGTAAGAGACGCATGATCTTGCTCTCTGTATGAGATTTATCACCAACAAGAAAAACATGAAATCTGTTCCCAACTTCAATCCAACTGCAACCTGGCTGTTTTTTCAACCTTTTCTCCTTCATCTTCAATCTCTGGAATGCTGCCTCTTGCCATTTCCCGCTGGAAGCATATATATTAGACAAAAGCATATAAGTGCCTGCATTTTCTGGCTCCATATCCAAAAGTTTGATTGCTGCAAGTTTTCCTACATCCTCATCCCCATGAATGTTGCATCCCGCAAGAAGAGCCCCCCAAACACCTGCTGATACTTTGTTTGGGAGCTGTTCTACAAGATCATATGCCTCTTTGAGCCTTCCTGCTCTACCACAGAGATCAACAAGGCATGTATAATGATCGTCTCTCACTTCTATGCACTCGTCTCTCAAAAGCGTATCGAAGTACTCCAACCCTTGCTCCACCAGACCAGCATGGCTGCAAGCAGAAAGCAATCCAACATAGGTAGCATCATTTGGTTTGATCCCAATATTATGCATTTCTTTGAACACCGTGATTGCCTCTCTTCCACATCCGTGGTGAGAGTATGCTGCAATCATAGTATTCCAAGAGACCAAATCCCTCTTCCCTTTCAACCCATCCTCAAACATATTTCTAGCCATCATCAGCTCTCCACATTTCGAATACATATTTATCAATGCAGATATCACAAATTCGCTCTCCTGATAGACTGCCTTGCTAATTACTTGGTGGACTTGCTTTCCCTCGCCAAGACCTGCTAAGTCACTACAAGCACCCAAAACGCTCACAAAAGTGGCTTCATTAGGATTCACTCTGCTATCCTTCTTCATATGAAAGAATGTTCTCAATGCCTCTTCGCTTTGTCCGTCTTGCACGTATCCATTTATCATTGCAGTCCAAGAAACAACATTCTTCCTTGGCATCTCATTAAATAACTTCCTCGCCCTCTCTAAATCCTTGTTTTGAATAAATCCCGCAATCATTGTATTCCAAGATGGCACATCCTTCTCTGGCATTCTCTTAAACAAATCGAATGCTTCATCTAACCTCATATTTTGGGTGTACCCAGTAATCATTGCGTTCCAAGAAACCACATTCCTCTCTAGCATGGTATCAAAAAGCATTCTAGCCTCTTCAACTCTACCTTCCCTAGCCAATCCTGAAATCATAATAGTCCAAGAAATTACGTCCCTTTGAGGCATTCGATCAAAAAGGTCCTTTGCATCCTTCATCCTCCCATAATTTACCAACCCTGCAATCAGTGTGTTCCAAGAGACCACATTCCTCTCGTCCATCCTTTCGAACAACCCCAAGGCCTTTTCTATTCTATCACTTTGCACATACCCATCAATCATGGTGTTCCAAGAAACCACATTCTTCTCTGGCATTTCTTCAAAAAGCCTCTCAGCCTCAAAAATTCTCTTCATTTTAACATACCCCGAAATCATAGCTGTCCACGTGACCACATTTTTCTTGGCGTCAACTCTATCAAACAGTTCTCTGGCCTCTTTCAACGCCCCACACTTTATGTAACCCGAAATTAAAGCGGTCCATGAAATCACATCTGGGTCAGGCATTTCATCAAATAACTTACGTGCTTCAGAAATTCGACCCTCCTTACATAACTTAGTGATCATCCAATTTGTCTTGGCTACATCTTGTTTGATTGTATAATCCAATCTGGGCAGCGAGAACCCCGGAGTTCTTTGAATTTGAGTCACCGAGTGGTACAAACTGAATAGACGATGATCATGTCGGACCTTGATATAGTGTAGTCGAGAAATGAAAGTGTAAACACGGCTGAAAAGTGTTGGTTTGGTGAAATTAATACATTTTCTAAGAGGACTTGATGCTCTACAAAATACTGACATTTCAGTTACAAAATGCTGACATTTCAGTTTTCTGCTGAAACTCGACCTGACCCTGTTATCAGCTTCTAGTGCAGTAGACTATGGGCGTGTTTGATAGTGATTTTGAGAAGAGCAATGTTATTCGCAATCGCTCATTGCGATAGTCGTTTTACGTGACATACAGGTGATTATTTGATAAATTAATGTAATAATTTTTTTATTCATTAATACATCAAATAACCACCTGCCATGTGTATGTCACGTAAGGCGACTACTGCAGTGAGCAACTGTAAATAGCATTATTTTTTTGAGAATTGATTTTTTGACCGTTTAGAGAAAAATGGGTCCACTTGTGAGAAAAAAGTCAAATATAACGTTCGAAAATGAAATAACGGTCAAAAAATCAATTTTTTAAGGGAAAAAATCACTCCAAATAGGCTCTATCATTTGCCAAGTCTGGTCAATGGATTAATGCTTCTAAAAGCCGCATTTTAATTATTTTTCTAGACAGCACGTCTTTTTAATTGTGGTTAAACTTAAAATAAATTATATAAATTGTGCGTTTAAAAATAAATTTTAGAAAATGAAGACAAAGCATAATATAATATTGAGAATTTATTAAAAAACTACTTTTAAAGCATTTCGAACTTGTCAAATCTATATCTTTTATATATATGACATTATCGGCAAACTAAAACTACACACCGAGTCCCTGATACTTGGGGTGAGCTCGGCCTTCGAACCAAACGTGGAAAACGACTTTTTACAACATACAACGAGGGAAAACTCAGGAATGTGTAAGCAGAGATGGCCGATGGGAAAGACAGTGACGGGCAGCTTGCTTTTTCTCATGCTAATATAATAGAAAAAGAAAAAACTTAAAAATAGATTAAAACATGAATAATGTATTGGAAGCAATAGAATACAAAATAAATAAATTATTTTTAAACATAAAATGAGAAAGTCAAGATAAATAATAAATCATTTTTTCATGACATTACAGTAAGAATCTATAATTTTCGCCCCTCCATCTTTACTCTCTATACATCTCGTATTAACGTCAACTGAAAAGAAAGAAAGAAAGAAAGAAAGAAATCATAAAAAACAAAAGAAAAAAATTACAATTAATTGGCTCAGATCAATGTAGGAACCTCAGCTGGTTCTGACTCTGACGCCTCTTTCTTAGTATTGTCTCTGTTCATTAGGCGAAGATGCTCGTCCCAACAGGGTATGAGCTAATATAATCCAGTGTGTCGGGCGTACAGCGGTTTCTTTGAACTGTAACTGTGTCCAATGACTGATTTAACTAATGCCCTCTAGTCAGGTCGGGTTGAGTCAGGTCTCACAAGTGATTGGAAACCAAACTATGGCCATTGTATCTAGGCCTTGTAATGTCTGGAGAAATCCCTTCATCTATGGCCTTCCTCTTGTTCTTATTATTGGATTGTGCTGCTGTTTGTGATTCAATTTCTGAAGATTCTATATTTACTTGTTTTTCTTGATTCCAGCATTTATTCTCTTCATTTTCTTGATTGCAGCATTTGGTTCTCATCAAATGAGGCCTAAGCTTACTTACATCTGATAATCTCACAGGTTTCAGGAAAAATTCTTCTGCTCCTCCTTCCAAGCACCTGTAAATGAGATATAAACAAATTTCTCCATATTTTGGTAACGGCAGATTAACCAGGAAGAACAGCATTTATTCAGGAATCCTTACCTGCTGATTCTTGAAGGAACATTCTCAGATGACATAATGATTACTGGTATGTTCTTCAGAGATGACGATTCCTATCAAGAAAAGGAAGCCCATAAATTCACTGAACCTGTTTTTACTGTCGAGATTATTTTCTCTCACTTTAGAAAACTAATTGACATGTGAAAGCTTAAATTATTAGAAATGGTAACGCCTTTTCTTTTAAATCTTTCCTTCAACAAGGAACCACAGTAGAATTGATGATGTCTTGGGGTCATCTTTTCTTTAGTATTATCTGATCCATCTTACCAAACTACCATTAGGGTAAGCTAAGCATGTGTAATTACATGCTTTTCAGTTATCCGATTTATGACTCAAATTAGATGAGGATTTCTTTTGAAAAAAAAAAATGGTAAAGGACCAAAGGTTCTTATTGATCTCAAAAGAATGCAAGAAAATGAGCCGTGTTGTTTTTCAAAATTACATCAATCTGAAAATAGCACAGATAGAATTGAAGAAAATTTGGTCAAAGGCATAATTTCCATGAAAGGAAATTCATCTGTCCAAGAAAATATACCTTAATTTTCTTGAGCAAATCATAGCCAGTCATCCCAGGCATACAATAGTCCGTAATAACAAGATTTACTCCCACTTCCTGCAAATATAGAAAAATAAAATGGATTTGGATTTTGGATACAACAAATTACAAGAAGATTTCATTTGGGAGGGGGGGGGGGGGAGTAAAAAAAAAAAAGAAAAAAAAAAGCGAGAAAAGAAAAAAAAAATTTGAAAAAAAAAAAAAAGAGAGTGGATTGTTGTTGGGAATTGAAAGGTTAAGGAATGCGTAGATGTAAAGGATTGCTATGTTGAATTACTTGTTGAGATGCCTAACTAGATACTTGGAAGTCCCTAAATTCTTTTCACCCTACTTTTCATATAACCCAACTTAACCCCTTTCACACCCTTTGCATTGACGGTTTTGATCTCAAGTCGGTTTGTGGTAAGAAGTTGATGAATTCTCATTTGAAAGTATGCCTATCATGTGATCAATGTCTGCTTGTTGCTAATTATTAAAGCCTCCATGTTCTGAGTGTGCATCTTTCCCAGCTCCATAGAGAGAAATCCCGCACTAAACACTTTAATATCCGTGAGTTATGGGGCTAGACCTTTAGCTAGAGATACACTCGATGTTGCATGTGTTAGGGTTGGCGGTAAGATGGCTATGGCTTGACATACACTTACACATTTAGCAAGTGTTTATGATATCTTGATGATCATAACATTGTTAATTTCTGGTGGTGTTGAGTTTGAAAAGAGAATGAACTATTATTGAATTAGAACTTAACAATTTCACTTGTAACATGGACCAATCACTCATTTGCTTTACTTTGCATTAAATTGCTAGGGACTAGCAATAAGCAAGTTGGGGGGTGTGATAAGAGTGTAAAATATCATATTTTTCCCTCTTAACCATTGCATTCATGTGATTATATTATGCCAAAATGCACTCATTACTCTTATATTTTGGTTTAGGTTGCATTTTGGTGAAAAAGATGAAATTCGGAAGAAACAAGTGAAAAATGACCAAAGTAGAAGAGAACGAAAGTTCGAGGACTAAATTACAAATGATCCAAACTTGTGTCCAAGATTATGAT
>NW_019231083.1:287028-288127 GCF_002742605.1 Olea europaea var. sylvestris
ATAGATAGCGATTTGAAAGGAAATTGACGAAGACAGCAAACCAGCTGGACCTTGGTTGGGCTTGTTGGGGGGCGGGGGTTAACTAAAGTGTGATTGACAAAATTTGTGCCATGGGTCTCGAACTTATACTTTTCGTGGAAAAATAGTTTCTCATATTAAAAATGGAGCAAGTGTAAGTTGGTCTTCAATATTTCATTATCTGCGCACAAATAGTTCTTGATGGCAGAAACTGTATAAATTTTCATAAATTTTTCGAGTATCTTTATGAAAATATTTTTCACTTAAATTTTCGATTACCCAATTCTAGTTAAAAGGGCAAATAATTTTGAACATGCAAGAATCACGCGACAATAAAAGATTTAGGCTTTCGTTTTGAACTAATTTTACAAGTACACCAAATGGTTAATTAGTCAACTTACTCTTTCTTATAAAGTAAGGATGAACTTGTTAATGAGATAATTGATTGAGGACATGAAGATATTTGCAAAAGGGGAAGGAATCATTTGATGTCTCCATTACTATTATCCATGAATAAAGCTACGTGTTGACAATAATCTATTGTCAAACTTCAACACGTGACGTAGAAAACAGTTTTTTAAAATGAATGAATATGATGATACCAAATAGAATATTGTCTACCTGTACATATAACATAATTCATTATTTGTTTTGTTCAAAATTATCAATAAATTATGAAATTATTCTAAAAGACGAAAGTGACATTTTGACCTTTTTTATCACAATATAACTCTTAATAAAATTAACTTGTCCAAACATTTTTGATCATTTTAGAGTTGAGATTTATTATTTCGCCCCCAAAATCCTCTCCAAAATTTAATTTCAGATATTCACTTCCTTTAAAAGTCGTCTTAGCACCTACTAAGGTTTCATTTTTTTAAAAAATTATTTTCAACCATACATTTTCTTATAAAATAATTTTACATGTAAAACCATATTATTTTCTTATTTTTTAATAATACATCCTCCAAATAATAATTACTCTAAAAAAACATTTTCTAAAAAAAAAATGATGGTCAAACAGGGCTTAATTTTACATAATCGCATGTTTTGTATAAAAATAAAAAACAAAGTAGGAAAC
>NW_019231084.1:0-2967 GCF_002742605.1 Olea europaea var. sylvestris
CCCAGAATTCCACGTCTTAATGCGGCACATGAAGTACTTCGTTATATCAAAAGAAGCCCAAGAAAAGGACTGATGTATTCATCTTCATCAGTACTGCAACTCCAGGTCTACAGCAACTCCGATTGGAGCTCATGTCTAGACACTCGAAGGTCCATCACAGGATACTGTATATTTCTAGGATCCTCTTTTAATTTCATGGAAGTCAAAGAAGCAAAGTACGGTTTCCAGATCCTCTGCAGAGGCAAAATATAGAGCCATGGCAAGTACATGCTGTGAACTAACATGGCTACGGTTTTTGCTCAAAGACCTAACAGTTTGTTACCTTCAAGTGGCACTGCTATATTGTGATAATAAATCGATGCTTCATATTGCTGCAAATCCAGTATTTCATGAGCGAACGAAACACGTTGAAGTTGACTGTCATCTAATTCGAGATAAAGTGCAAGAAGGAAGCGTGGTAACAGAACATCTGAGGACTAATGATCAAGTTGCTGACATTATGACAAAGGCATTGAGCTCAAATATTTTTTACTCCCATTTGTCCAAGATGGGAGTTGAAGACATCCACTCTCCATCTTGCGGGGATATGTTGAAGAGTGAAAGGAACATGGATTGCCAGATGGACAAACCATATCAGCAGGATTGCAACGTGGACAAACCAAATCAACATGTCCAGCAAGGCATTCTAGAAGGTGAAAGAAACAGAAAATCGCACAGAGAATTACCATAGATGTCGGTTGAGGAAGTGTGTAGAACATGTAAATTCTTTCTCTTTCCAATTCTGTTAGGGAGCTTGTTGAGCACGTATTGTGTTGTATATGTATACTGTGATTGTAAACATTTTTCTCTCAAGAAGAACATAAAAACTTCTTCCACATTTTCCTTCAATCATCTTCTTCCTGAAGTACCATTTTGTGATAATGTGTAAACCTTACTCTCAAAGATATTAACTTGAATATCAACTAATGAGATTTTAGTTCTCTCCTTTTATTTTCTTTCTCCAAGATCTCTCTATAAGCAGCAATTTTTGTAGTATCATATATTTCTAGGGCATTGTATGAACTTCTTAAGGAAAATAAAGAGAACTCTATTTGGAGAAAAAGAATTGCAAATCAAGTACAAAAATGGCTTCAAATATTTCCCTAAAGATGGCGAAAGGTAAGAGAGTAAAGAAGGTTGCGGTGGTAGCAACATGGTAGATTTTTGGTATTTTAAACAGGGATGACACCAATGGTAGCTTCATGTGCTCAATTTTCACTTTATCTGTTCACTTCTCTTTTAAAATTTGATCTTTATATTTTTTCAGTTTAATTTTTGTAGGATTTCATCCTGTACAGAACCATTATTCCTGCAAAGAGGTGTACCCTATGAGTTTTTCCTTTCATTGCACACTTACCCGTTATGTGATTGCTCTATATTTTTTTCCTAAAACTTGCATGTCACTAGATCATATTTCATATTTGTACCTTTAGCCTCCTTTAGAAAAGTTGAAGTACGTGATATTTTTTCGTAGTCTCATAATCGAAATCACAGGCAAGCAAAGGATGCATTGAAAATACTCAATAAAAGATTGGAGAGTAAAAACTCTAAGATATAGCTCCTTACATTATTTCTGAATATTTTCATTTTCCCTTTTTTCTTAGACATGAACCTTTTGATAGGTTTACAAACACAAAGAGATTTCTGTAATCTATTAAATGTAAAGCATTAAACGTAGGGAAGGTACATTTACAGTAGCATGTTGACAACAACATTGGTCAAATTTTGTATTATCCTTGAAGAGAAATTTCCCAACCCTTCTCTCTCCCCTCCTCCCGAAGTCTCCTGTGTAAGAATTCTCTCTTTCTTTACATTTATATTTACACATTATCTAAAATATGTAAGTATTATGCCCTAAGTCCAATCAACTTTAGACATAAATACCTTCGGTATATAATTAATGCAATTTAATAGCAGATCTATTATTTAATTAATAGACAATTAAATAAATAATAGAGTCCGTAATTTCAAATCTTCGTAATTTGTTAATCACAAAGAGTTGTGATTGTGAAATACAAATTACATCTGATTGAATCTTAAATCGTCTGTGGTCATAAGTAATAACGAGATACGAATATCGTTATTACGGATAGACCATCACGTGTGGCATTTCTTACTTATGAAGTAAGTAACTGATCTCACAAGTTAAAGTGTGGTGACACTTAAATGAACACGTAGGTGTTTTGTTATAGAACAAAATATTGGAGACCCGCTGAGAGATTCCACATGGATAACTATCTGAGTGTCAATGGTTAATCTCTAACGTTCGGTAGTGGAATTGGTCCTTTGATTTGAGGTCATCATGATACCTTATATGAGAACAGTCATACTTTGGCGGTGTTGGATGTTGCTCTGCAAAGGGTCGCTAATACGACATCGTTCGGGTACGTCAAGAATTATATGAAGGTTGTGATTGACCAATAAAGGATTCGTCACTCTTAGATAGTAGGAGATTATGATCTGCGTTTCATTCAATTAAGTCGATGATGAAATCCTTGGCCAAGGTGTACTCATAAGTCGAATCGAAAAGAAGTTTTCGACTTATATTGACTTAATAGTGGAGTGAAAGATATGATCGATAATCGAGATTAACACACTTCCATATCTCGTCATTGATCAGATCATATTGACGAAGGGATTATAGTTTCACGGTAAATGAACGAGTTTGGTTTTTTTATACCACGTGACATTTTCCGTCATATGTATTGTCCTAACACATTGCTAGATGTCAATTTGGGACGATGAGTGTAAATTGGTGATAAATTAAAAGGGCGTTTTAATTTATCAATTTTGATTAGATCAAAATAATATTTTACGTCATTAGGCATAGTGATCGGGAACCTAGTAGGTCCCACACAAAAGGAGAATTGGAAGATTTTAATTTATCAATTAATTAATTTAACAAGCGTTGGATAAATTGATTAATTG